>NC_065596.1:3182297-3352297 GCF_024542745.1 Macaca thibetana thibetana
TTTGGCTCTTTTTTTTTTTTTTTTTTTTTTTTTTTTGAGACGGAGTCTCGCTGTGTCAGGCTGGATGAAAAACAAAATATGCCTCTGCTCCCGGGTTTTTACGCCATTCTGCTGCTTTTTGGCTCTTGTCTCACCCATTTCTAGTTTTTTGCATTTTTCCAGTATATTCACCTTGGCCAGGAACAACTCCTGAACCTCGTGATCCGCCCATCTTGCCTCCCAAAGTGCTTGTTACTTTTAGCCCTGCTTTTTGGCTCTTGCTGTGTTACTCCATACAAAATTTTGGTTGCAGAATGTATGGATGTAGAAAAATAAAAGTTCTCATAGGAGGTGTTAGAAATGATGCTATGCGACTGGGCGCAGTGGCTCATGCCTGTAATCCCAGCACTATGGGAGGCTGAGGCAGGCGGATCACAAGGTCAAGAGATCGAGACCATTCTCACCAACATGGTGAAACCCCATCTCTACTAAGTAAAGTACAAAAATTAGCTGGGCGTCATGGCTCGCACCTGTAGTCTCAGCTATTCGGGAGGCTGAGGTAGGACAATCGCTTGAACCCAGGAGGCAGAGGTTGCAGTGAGCCAAGATTGTACCACTGCACTCCAGCCTGGTGATAGATCAAGACTCCGTCTCAAAAAAAAAGAAAAAAAAACAGATGATGCTACATGGGTTTGTAACTTTAGAAAGCAACCGTTTTCAGGAACGCTCCTGTGAGAAGTAACAAAACTTTTTCTTAAACACACACACAACAAAATATGTAATATATTAAAAATAGCAATCATCAAATAGTAATTTTAATGTTAGCTCTTCTCGTCCTATGATAATTATCTAATTTGTCAATCTAAATACAAACATAAAACGTTACTTAATAAATTTCGATTTCTATCTCAACTTTTGTATAATCTAAAAACTAGTTTTGTTTTGTTTTGTTTTGTTTTTTGAGATAGAGTCTTGCTCTGTCACCAGGCTGGAGTGCAGTGGTGCAATCTTGGCTCACTGGAATCTCTGCTTCCAGGGTTCAAGCGATTCCCCTGTCTCAGCCTCTTGAGTAACTGGAACTATAGGCATGCACCACCACGCTGGCTAATTTTTTGTATTTTAGTAGAGGTGGGGTTTCATCATGTTGGCCAGGATGGTTTTGATATCCTGACCTCGTGATCCACCTGCCTTGGCCTCCCAAAGTGCTGGGATTACAGGCTTGAGCCACCACACCCAGCCTGGTTTTCCTCTTAATTAATTTAAAAAAAAAAAAAAAGAACCACAGAAAATTCACTTAAATTCTTTGAACCATGTATAAAATAGAATAAAGACCTTTTGGGAGCTGAAAAGGCCAAAGGGGTCATGACCAACTCAGCATTCCACTGGAGGCCATATGATCAAACAGCAAACTGTTTGTCATGAATGCCGGATGTGAGCAAACTCACGACTGTGCCTGCTTCCAGAAGGTTTGTTGAGGGTGGTCATTCCCTGGCACCTGGCTCCTTGAGGTTATTTACTGGGACATTTAGAGCCTATTGTTCAAGGAATGCAGTCTTGTAAGCCTACTATGAACCGAGCGGCTGATCTCTTCTTCCACCCCCCTTCTTGCTATCTCTTTTACCAATAAATATGAAGGGCTTTGGAAAGTCTGGGCCCTTGTCTGCCAGAGGCAAGGTGCCTCCTGACCCCTTCTGCCAAACATACTCTTTTGTGTTTGTCTTTATTCCCACGTTCACTCCCCTTTGTTCAGTCCCCCAAGGTCCCTGTAGAAACAAGTGGTGACCCAGAACAGGGACTTCAAGGATGTCAACAAGTGACGTCTGAACACAGGCACTTCAAGGACATGAATGAAGAAAGTCTGCTGGAGCAGAGGAACTAAAAGTGACAAGAAAAACAGGGACCCTGGGACGAGTCTGCCGGCAGCAGATATAAGGTCAGTGCCCTAAAGAAGTACTGGGAGGAGTGCTTTAAAGAAGTACTGGGAATGGGAAGTTTTCTAAATCAGGGTT
This sequence comes from Macaca thibetana thibetana, assembly GCF_024542745.1. Taxonomy (NCBI): domain Eukaryota; kingdom Metazoa; phylum Chordata; class Mammalia; order Primates; family Cercopithecidae; genus Macaca; species Macaca thibetana. Next base: position 3,184,286 of record NC_065596.1, read on the forward strand.
ACATGGGGCAGAATTTGTCTGTTGAAGAAAAACATTATGTGCAGTTGCTTAAAGTTCTGTTGAGACAGTCTGGAGCTCAGGTTAATTTGTAGACACTAACCTCCTGCAGAAGCCACAAAAGTTTATTACACATAACCCATGGTTTCCACAGGCAGGCATTCTTGATGTGGAAAATTGGGACAGAACAGCCAAAGGATTAAAAGGGGCTCATCAAAAGAGTCTTAAAGTTGATTCTTCTGTTTTTTTCCACTTCGAGTTTAATTCGTACTGTACTTCTGCCATTATCTCCCTATTATTCTGCAGGACAGCAGGCTTAGTCTAAAAATCTGAAAGAATCTGTTGTCCCACCCACAGCACCAATTAAAAATAAAAACAGGAGAAGAGGGATAAAAATTGGCCTATACTGCTTCCTCCAGTTGCAGAAACATCTGTACCACATCCTTTGGTAGCAGAAATAGAGACCCCAGTACAAAGAACTTTATGCTCTGCTGCCATAGCTGGAGAGCCCTTAGGACCTTGCACTTTTCCTATTTCCATAAGGCCTGATCCAAACAATCCACAGCAACTTATTCGTGAATGCATTCCACTAGAGTTTAAGTGGTTGAAGGAATTAAAAGTGAGTGTGGTAAATAATGTCATACAGAGCCCGTTCACTTTGGGATTGCTGGAATCTGTGTTTGGTACTATGCATCTTTTACCCTTTGATGTAAAACACTTGGTGTGAACTTGCTTGTCTGCTAGTGCAAGTCTGACATGGAATTTAAATTGGCAAGAAATGTGTGCAGACAAGGCTAGGCAGAATCATGTTGCTGGACACAGAGATATTACAGAGGATATGCTGTTAGGCAATGGCCCTTATTTATACCTGGAATGTCAAACGGCACTCCCAAATGCTGCTTATCAGCAGTGTGCACAGGCTGCCTGGGCCACAATTCCTGAAGAGGAAGTCCCAGTACAGTCCTTTTTACATATTATGCAAGGGTCATAGGAACCCTATGCACAATTTCTTGGAAGATTACAAGAGATAGTGAAGAATCAGATTCCTCATACTGAGGCTGCAGAAATGCTAACCTTAACTCTGGCTTTTGAGAATGCAAACATGGATTGTAAACGTGCAGTGGCACCTGTGAGGTGTACAAAACCTTGGGAAATTTTCTCAGAGCTTGTCAGGATGTAGGAACTGAGCTTCAATGATCTACAGTGTTAGTGCAAGCAATGGCTAATTTAGCTGTTGACAAATCTAAAAGAAGCCAAGGGTCAAACCCTAAAATGGGAAAATGTTATAATTGTGGAAAAACTGGATGTTTTAAAAAGGAATGCCACCAGATCTCGGGACAGAAAGGATCTTACAATGCAGTTCCCCTACCAGTGGAAAACACACCAGGACTTTGTCCTCGCTGTAACAAAGGAAATCACTGGGCTAATCAGTGCCACTCAAAATTTTGTCGGAATGGGACCCCCTGTTGGAAAATGAGACAGGGGCCTGGACCCGGGCCCCTCAAACAATGAAGACATTCCCCGTTCAGACCACAACCCCATTTCAGGGATGGGTTCCTGGAGGCACATTGATTCCCTCACCCCAGGAACACCAGGAAACCAGGAAGTGCAGGATTAGATCTCACGACCAGAGAAAGGGTTACATTAGGTGGGGGAGAAAAACCCACCAAGATTCCAACTAGCATTTGGAGACATTTACCAGCGGGATACATGGGACTAATTTTAGGCAAAAGCCGCCTTAACTTACAGGGCATTAGTGTTGTCCCAGGAGTTGTTGACTCTGATTATGAAGGAGAAATTCAAGCAGTTTTAATGTCACAAGATCTTTGGGTTTTTGAGCCGGGAGAATATATTGTTCAGTTATTGCTTATTCCCTATAAATTACACCCTTCTCCACGAAAGGAGAAACAAGGAAATAAAGGGTTTGGGAAGCGCAACTACACAGGAAATCTATCTATCCCAAACCATAGCCTCTAATAGACCCACCTGTGTAGTACAAATTAAAAGAAATAAATTTTATGGGCTTATGGATACAGGAGCTGATGTGTCAGTAATATCTAAAGACAAATGGCCCCCATCCTGGCCCTTGCAATTAACTTCTACGTTCCTAGTGGGAGTAGGAACAGCTCAAAGTGTTCAACAGAGTACTGAGATTTTACCTTGTCTTGGTCCAGATGGACAGTCATGTACTTTTCAGCCCTATGTTGCAAATATAGCTATCCATTTATGGGGTTGAGACTGACTTACAGCATGGGATATGAGACTTACAAATGAAAACTTTGATAACCCAGGATTAAAAATGTTGAAGAACATGGGATATCAGAATGGAAAAGGTTTGGGGAGGTTCCTACAAGGAAACCCTAACCCGATATCAATAACTGGAAAAACAGATAGAAAAGGGCTAGGACATCAGGATTTCTGATGGGGGTCATTGATATTTCTCCTCCACCCTCTGCCTTATTATTACAATGGCTTAGTGACAAACCCATGTAGGTGGATCAGTGGCCCCTATCTCAGGAGAAGCTGACGCAACATCAGCAGCTAGTAAAAGAACAATTAGATGCAGGACACATAGAGGAGTCAGTCCCTTGAATTCTGCAGTGTTTGTTATTCCAAAAAGGTCCAGAAGATGGCGACTGCTGTATGATTTGAGAGCTATTAATGCAGAAATTAAACTGATGGGCACCTAACAGAAAGGTTTACCATCTCCAGAGGCTATTAATAGATCTTAAGGATTGTTTCTTTACTATACCCTTACACGAGAAGGATAAGCCTTGATTTACCTTCTCTGTGCCTTCTATTAATCAAAGAGAACCTGTTTCTTGTTATCAATGGATAATTTTACCCCAAGGCATGCATAACAGTCTTATGCTATGTCAGAATTTTGTAGGACAGGCATTAAAGGAGCCTCGGAATATGTTTCCTACAGCTTACATCATTCATTTTATGGATGATAGTCTTTCAGCCGCTCCTACAGATCAAATATTGCATCAATCATTCAGAGAAGTAAAGTGAGCTCTTGTTAATTGGAATCTCAAAATATTCCAGAGAAGGTACAAACAACTTCTCCATACCAATACTTAGGAACTATTGTTACAGAGAGGAATGTACGGCCTCAGAAAGTTGTTCTCCATAAAGACAGAAAAAGTCTGTAGACTTTAAATAATTGTCAATAATTATTAGGAGATAATAATTGGCTATGCCGATGTTAGGAATTCGTACCTATCAACTTACACATCTTTAACAAACCCTTCAAGGAGATTCTTCTTTAAATTCCCCATGCCAATTAACTAAAGAGGCAGAAGCTGAGTTATGGCTTGTAGAGCAAATGTTACAGCAGAGGCATGACTCACGGCTGCAACCGCAAAAACACTTGCTTTTGTTTATTCTTCCTACCCCTGACTCTCCAACAGGACTTTTGGGCCAGTTCATAGACAAGTCTGTAACAGTAATAGAATGGCTCTTTTTACCTAATCAAACAGTCAAAACCTTGCAAGTTTATCTTTCTTTAATTACACAAATGGTGACTAGGGGCAGGCATAGGTCAAAAATGCTTACGGGATATGTCCCTGACAAAATTATTGTTCCTTTAGACTCACAGCAACAGGCCACAGCTTGGGAAATGTCAATTGCATGGCAAATTGCTTTTGTGGACTTTGTGGGAATAATGGAAAATCATTATCCCTCAGACAAAATTTTGCAGTTTTATAAAATGCATTCTTTCATTCTTCCTGTGATTACTCATTGGAAGCCTATTCCAGGTGGTCAGAATTATTTTACTGATGGCTCTTCCAAAGGCTGTGCCACTGTCTATGGACCTAAACATATTGAAGCAATAATGACCTCTGGGGTTTCAGCTCAATGCTCAGAGTTTAATTGCAGTCATTCAGGTTTTACAGCTCACAGCTTCAGATCCTATCAACATTGTCTGTGATTCAGCTTATGTTGTAAATGTAGCCAGTGGCACAGAAACTGCTACAATTAAAAGTACACTAGAACTGGAACTGTTTATTTTTAAGATTTCAAAAAGATACTCATTCTCGTGCAGCTTCTTTTCGTATTTCTCGTATGTGTTCTCATACATAGCTTCCTGGACCATTATCCCTAGGGAACGATAAAGCAGATAAATTGATTGGTTCTGTGTTTCAGCAAATGCTACTGCACCAAAATACTTCCGCCCTTACTCGTATGTTCCATTTATCTCACAGCCAAGCTAGGGCTATAATACAAGCCTGTCCTACTTGCCAGCATGTCCCTGGAGCCACACTTGTAGAAGGCTGTAACCCATGACGTTTGGCTCCAAATGAAATTTGGCAAATGGATGTTATACGCATAGCAACCTTTGGTAAGCTTAGCTATGTCTATGTGACCCCTAATTACATGTTCGTGGCCATGTTAGCCATAAGGTCCTGTGTGATATGTTTTCCTTGTGCAGAGGCAAAAACATATTGGGCATACATTCCCAATCCCCCAGCAGTATGACCTATACTTCAGAGTGACACTCCTCCTGAGATTTATTATGATCAAGGAGCTTGGGCTTCAGGACCCCTAACTCCCCCTGACACAGAACAGTTAGACTGTCAGAATAATGTCATTAATTATATCGCTCCAGTGGAAGGACTCCTCATGTGTATCACCACAAAGATATCACTCAGTCATAGCTGTCTTACAATTCAAGCTTAAATATGGTTGAGTCACTATAGAGAAATCATGTACTTATTAAGTCTTGGTTCTATTAATGTGAGTGGTGTGCTCACCAACCATTCCCAGCCCAACTGCCCTAATTGTACTGACTATATGGAATGGATTCCCTTCAAGAGTTCCTACCCCCTCCTTGGACCTAATGTCTTGGCCCACTGGCTAGAAAACAATCTATGTTAACAGGAGACATTGTGGATTGGGGACCTAAAGGTCAATTAGATGGAAAAGATGAAAAGTGGAAATCATGGCACAAACTTCCCTGGCATTGGTGGCAAGCTTTTAATGCTTCTTCTTTATACAACACTAGAATCCAATCCCAGTCTGCCACCCAGATTTTTGCTTGGCATGGAGCAGGCTTTAGCCCACCTCTTCCTCAGTGGCATTATCTAGGGAGGAAAGAACCAATTCAAGAGATGATAGGGAAGGCAGCACTCCCATTTATGAATGGCAACATCTGGGTTGGAAGGGATGGAATATTATGCAATAATAGCAATAGTAAATGACACAGTCTTAATGTTGCATTTGTAAAGAATATCACCACTCAATTCACAGTTTTTTTTTTGGTTGTTGTTTGTTTGTTTGTTTTTTTGAGACAGAGTCTCACTCTCTCACCCAGGCCGGAGTGCAATGGCATGGTCTTGGCTCACTGCAACCTCTGCCTCCTGGGTTCAAGCGGTTCTCCCACCTCAGCCTCCCGAGTAGCTGGGACTACAGGCATGTGCCACCATAGCTGGCTAATTTTTGTATTTTTAGTAGAGATGGGGTTTCACTATGTTGGCCAGGCTGGTCTCAAACTCCTGATTTCATGATCCACCTGCCTCGGTCTCCCAAAATGCTGGGATTACAAGTGTGAACCACTGCACCCAGCCTACAGTTTGTGTTTTTAATTTTTTTTTTTGGCAGCTAAGAAGGACCAGTTCCAGGTAAACAATACCCAACTGACCTGTAAATCTTGACAGTTATATCACTGCATTAATCATAGCACATTGCAAACACATAGTGTCTTTTTTTTTTTTTTTTTTTTTTTTTTTTTTTTTTTGAGACGGAGTCTGGCTCTGTCACCCAGGCTGGAGTGCAGTGGCGCGATCTCGGCTCACTGCAAGCTCCGCCTCCCGGGTTTATGCCATTCACCTGCCTCAGCCTCCCGAGTAGCTGGGACTACAGGCGCCCGCCACCTCGCCCGGCTAGTTTTTTGTATTTTTTAGTAGAGACGGGGTTTCACCGTGTTAGCCAGGATGGTCTCGATCTCCTGACCTCGTGATCCGCCCGTCTCGGCCTCCCAAAGTGCTGGGATTACAGGCTTGAGCCACCGCGCCCGGCCCACATAGTGTCTTTACTTTGATGATTTTAGATTGCGTCCCTGGGCTATAGATTCCTGTCAATCTGTCCAAGCCTTGTACTGCCATACCTGCTTTACATTTTGTGAAACTTCTAACTCAGCTTACTCATCATGTCCATAGAGCCTTAGGCATGATAATTTTCACTATTGTTTCCTTGGTCACACTAATAACTTCTGTTGTGATGTCCTCTGTAACTCTGCATAGTTCTATTCAAACAGCTCAGTATATGGAGAACTGGACACCCACAGCTTTCCAAGCATGGCTACTTCAGAATGAAATTAACACTGAGTTACAAACTGAAGTGGCAATGTTAAAATTAATGGTTCTATGGTTAGGAGAACAAGTACAAAGCTTGCAATTACAGGAGCAATTGCGTTGTCATTTTAATCACACTCATATTTGTGTAACCAACTTAGAATATAACCAAAGCAAGTATCCATGGGACCTTGTGAAAGCCCATTTGCAGGGAGCTTTCACATACAACATCACCTCTGATATTGGTGAATTACAAAACAAAATTCTTGATCTAAATAAACAAACTCAAGAGTTTCAGCCTTCTTTAGAAGGCTGGACCAAATTCCAGCAAGGCCTGGAGAGCCTCAAGCCTTGGACCTATCCAAAGCACCACATTAGCATCTTGTATGTAGTTCTTGGAGTAATGCTGTTCTGTCTCTGCCTTCTGTTCATAGTCTAAAATCAGATGGGATGCCAACTGGAAAATGAGAGCTGCCCAGCCTGGCCTTACATTATTTTAATTAATACATAAACACAAAGTAGGAGAGGTTGGGAGCTGAAAAGGCCAAAGGGATTGTGACCAACTCAGCATTCCGCTAGAGGCTATGTGATCAAACAGTAAACTGTTTGTCATGAATGCAGGATGTGAGAAAACTCACGACTGAGACTGCGCCTGCCAACAGAAGGTTTGCTGAGGGCAGTCACTCCCTGGCGCTGGGCTCCTTGAGGTTATCTACTGGGACATCTGAGCCTATTGTTTGAGGAATGCAGTCTTGCAAGCCTACTCTGGACTGAGCAAATGACCTCTTCTTCCATCCCCCTTCTCACTATCTCTTTTACCAATAAATACAAAGGGCTGTGGAAAATCTGGGCCCTTGTCTACTAGAGGCAAGGTGCCGCCTGACCCCTTCTTTCAAAAATACTCTTGTGTCTTTGTCTTTGTCTTTATTTCCACATCTGCCCTCCTTTGTTCAGTCCACCAGGGATCGAGGTCAGTAACAAAGACTCAGAACTTTGGGAGATAAAGGCGGGTGGATCATGAGGTCAGGAGTTTTAGACCACCCTGACCAACATGGTGAAACCCTGTTTCTACTAAAAATACAAAAATTAGCTGGGTGTGGTGGTGCGCACCTGTAATCCCAGCTACTCAGGAGGCTGAGGCAGGAGAATTGCTTGAACCTGGGAGGCAGAGATTGCAGTTTGCTGAGATTGTGCCACTGCACTCCAGCCTGGGCGACAGAGCAAGACGCCATGTCAAAAAAAAAAAAAAAAAGTAGAATAAGGAGTTTATTAAGAATTTATAAGGTTGTTTGAGTATTAAATTTAAAAATGCATTTGAATTTTGTGCTTTGTGAATAGTGACAAGCTGCAGAAATGTTTGTTTCTTGTTCTTTGTCTTAAGCTTTGCGCCCATCATCATTAAATATCATTCATTGCACAAAATAGTTATTTAGTTGTTAGGAACTAAGTACATTAATATTAGAAAATAATATAAGATTTTGGTAAAATAAAAACAACCTTCCATTTGCTGACTCTCTTTATCTGTGTTGTGTGTTACACCAGATGAATAATGTAAAAATCCCTTAATGATTCAAAGCAGGAATTCTTTACACTTAAGCTCAAAACAGCATTCTATGCAAGTGCTGTTTTCTACATTGTCAATCATTTTACTTCTGCTTTGTATTTCCACCTGGAAATATGCCTCTCAGTATCAGTTTTGAATTGTCAATGTTTCTGCCATTTTGCTAAGATCATTCCCTTCCTTAATCACAAAACTGTGCAAAACCATAAGAAACCTCTGGTAGAGCCAGTGTTCCCACAGACCTTTTTTTCAAGATATGCTCAGATTCCCTAAGACAAAAATGGAAGGTAAAGGCATTTGAGGAGAAGAATATAAATGATTTATAACAATATTCACTTTGAAAACAGAGCCAGATTTACAAAGAAATATTTTGTTTTGTTTTGTTTTGTCGTTGTTTTTGTTTTTGTTTTTGTTTTTGAGACAGAGTTTTGCTCTTCTTGCCCAGGCTGGAGTGCAGTGGCATGATCTCAGCTCACCGCCACCTCCACCTCCCAGGTTCAAGTGATTCTCCTGCCTCAGCCTCCTGAGTAGCTGGGATTGCAGTCATGCACCACCACGCCCGGCTAATTTTTTTGTATTTTTAGTAGAAAAGAGGTTTCTCCATGTTGGTCAGGCTGGTCTCCAACTCCCGACCTCAGGTGATGCACCTGCCTCAGCCCCCCAAAGTGCTGGGATTACAGGTATGAGCCATTGAGCCTGGCTAAAATGTTTTTAATAATTTAAAGACACTAGAAATCAAGGTGTTATCCAGGAATATAAATTGTTTAAATTATTTAACCTTTTTGATATATTAACTTAGATGTCAGGGGTTACAGGAATTCAATTCTAGTAATTTCAGATATTTAACAACTTTATCTGCATCATTAATTTAATTTTACAACTTTATCTGCACCATTCATTTAATTTTTGCAAGTTTGTAACTTGTGATTCCTTTTTGCCAAATGAGTTAATGTCTTCTGTATTCTACAATAGAAATACATTTTAGAGTCATAAAATATGTCTAGAGAAAGGGTCTGTTTCAAATTCTTTCTCACTAGTAGTTTATCAGAAAGTTGTAATTAAGATATCAGTGGGACACCTAGGAAATACTGATCTTACATTTACAGAGAAAGTGAACAAGCAATTCCTCTGGTGGGTTCAGATAATCCCTAAATTATCTAGTTTAATCTGGTGTACTTAAAGATATCCTGGCTGCAGAAAATCTGGTTGAATTTGCATGAGTGTAAGAATGTGAGGGTGTGTGTGTGTGCATGTTTGTATATGCATGTTTGCATAGTGGGAAAGTTTAGAATGAAAATCAAGTTCTGATGCAAAAGAATTAAATGTCACAGATATTAATTAAAAAGTAATCTCTCTGTCATTCTGCTATTAGTGAGTATGCTTTCTGTCCACACAGGCTTGTGTGGTTGCTGCAGGCCATTTCCGCTTTTCTGATTCAGTTTCTTCTAGTGATTGCAGATATCTTCCACTGCAGAAAATTGCAATTTACTAGTTCCCGTTGTGTTTCTTGACTCATCTACACAGAGTGAGTACTAAAAGATTCAGTTTTAAAAAGAGTTTTTGTGCACATCAAAAACATTATTCCTCTTTTGTAACCTGTTCATGTCTATGTCTGTTATTTGCATCAGGTAATGACTCAAATAGTTCACATTTTAAAACAACAGAGAACATTAAAATAAAAAATCTTTCATTAAAGTGAACCATTCCAACCTCCAAAAAGATTAAGTTAAAATGTGAAACTACTCTTTATATCCTGTTTCAAATACCTCATAATAATCACAGAGAGTCTAGAAAGCACCTGTTTTGTTTAATAAAATATAAGCATTTAAGTTTAAGATGGTCTGGATTTGTTTTTGTTTTCCACATTCTGAAAAAGTCCTACAAAATAGCAAAAAGGAAAAAAATAATAATAAAAGACTTCTTAAGTTATTGCATGCAAACCCAAACCCAACAAGACATTAAAGTCAAGTGATTCCCTATGGATTCACTGAGGGGGAGAATTTCAGTACCAGTCGTCTAGTTTCAGATTAAGTCATGGGCTCAGTGAGTGAATTCATGGTATTAGCTCTGCGTGTGTACACAGGATGCTGTCATTGTATCACTGTGAGGACACAGATGGCAGCATCAGTCATATGTATCTTCGGGCTTTTATAATGCTGTTATAACCACGGCTGTGCAAATATTACTTCCAGTTCCTGCTTTGCATACCTAGGCTTTTTCTGTATAATGTTCAAAGAAAGAGACCAAGCTTTTTTTTTTTTTTTTTTTTTTTTTAAATTTAAATATTGAGTTTTCTGAACCATTTGTTGGAGAGTCAGTTTTTTTCCCCATTGTTTGGTCATGATAATGGCCATGCAATGCCAAGCTGGAGCTACTGCTTTGTCCATTTCTGGAGCACCCAGTCTGTGAGTGCCTTCAGATTTACCCCAGTGGCCCTGCCTGAGGTGTGAAATGGTGGCGACCTCTGGCACCTGTTACTGCCTGACCCATGCAGCTCCCAGCCCTGCCCTCCCCACTGTCCTGGGTATCCTGTGCCTGGAGGTCTGATCACTCCTGCTTCCACAGCACACCTCCTCTTCTGCCTCCTTCAACTCCCTTCCTCCTAGTTCTCATGGTTGGGCACCTGGTTTCCTAGAGATGCAGAAGCAGCATGGCACCTTGGGTTCTGAACAGGGTGAGCAGACACAGAAAATGGGGGCAAACAATATTTTGTAATATGTTAGAGATTATTTATTAAATATTAAGCCAACACTTATTTTTTGAAAAAATATTACTTGATTATGGTAGGAATTTTTTTTTTTTTTTTTTTTTTTTTTTTTTTGAGACAGTGTCTCACTCTGTTGCCCAGGCTGGAGTACAATGGCATGATCTAGGCTCACTGCAATCTTCCCTTCCTGGGTTCAAGCCATTCTCTTTCCCCAGCCTCCCAAGTTGCTGGGATTACAGGCGCACAATACCACATCCAGCTAATTTTTGTATTATTATTATTATTATTATTATTAGATTTTTTTTTTTTTTTTTTTTTTTTTTTGAGACGGAGTCTCACGCTGTTGCCCAGGCTGGAGTGCAGTGGCGCGATCTCGGCTCACTGCAAGCTCCGCCTCCTGGGTTCATGCCATTCTCCTGCCTCAGCCTCCTGAGTAGCTAGGACTACAGGCGCCCGCCACCGCGCCCGGCTAATTTTTTGTATTTTTAGTAGAGACGGGGTTTCACTGTGGTCTCGATCTCCTGACCTTGTGATCCGCCCGCCTCGGCCTCCCAAAGTGCTGGGATTACAGGCTTGAGCCACCGCGCCCGGCCTTAGATTTTTTTTAGTAGAGACAGGGTTTCACTGTGTTGGCTAGGCTGATCTTGAACTCCTGACCTCAAGTGATCCACCTGCCTCAGCCTCCCAAAGTGCTGGGATTACAGGCCTGAGCCCCAATGCCCTGCCTGTAATCTTTTTTTTTTTTTTTTTTTTTTTTTTTTTTTTTTTTTTTTTTTTTGAGGCAGAGTCTCTCTCTGTAGCCCAGGCTGGAGTGCAGTGGCAAAATCTTGGCTCACTGCAACCTCCACCTCCCAGGTCCCAGTTCAAGCAATTCTCCTGCCTCAGCCTCCCAAGTAGCTGGGATTACAGGCACGCACCAGGATGTCTGGCTAATTTTTGTATTTTTAGTAAAGATGGATTCTCCCCATGTTGGCCGGTCTGATCTCGAGCCCCTGACTTCAAGTGATCTGCACACCTAGGCCTCCCAAAGTGCTGGATTACAGGTGTGAGCCACCACACCCAGCCATATGTAATCATTTTTATATGTTGCTGGATTTAATTTGCTAGTGTTTCTGAGAATTTCTACATCTATATTTATATGGGATTTTGGTTAGTAGTCCTCTTGTGATTCTTTTGTCTGATTTTGACGTTGAGGTAATCCTTGCTAATAAATGAATTAAGAAATGTTACCTTGTCTTCTATTGCTGAAAGGGTTTGTGAGATATTGGTAGTAACTTTTCATTAAATGTTGGTGAAACTTAAAATTTAAGCAACTTGATATGCTTTCTTATTTTAAAATATTCAAATTAATCTTTTTACTTGTTACATGGCAATTCATATACTCAATTTTCTTATATATATAAGTAGTTTGTGTGTGTGTTTGTGTGTGTATATATATATATACAGATTCTATTTATAGAATGTTTTTCTAATTTACTTCTATAATCTGTGCCTATCACATTTATTTTTACTTCATAGTATACTGTGAAAATTGATATTCTGGTTACTTGACATGAAATAATCTGGAATAAAAATATAAAATAAGACTTTAGCCCTATCAATTAATAACTCAAATTTTTCTCAATTGTTAGAATAGAGAATATAACTATAATTGTATTATTTAATTCTCATGTTTACTTTCCAAAACAAATGACTTAATATAACCTTAGCTAAACTGACATTTGACTGTGGACTTTATAAAGCAGGCAAAGAAATCCTCTCTTTTATTTTTAGCAATATTTAGGTATGACAGAAAAATAAGTTTTAATAAGAGCAACAACAAAATAATATTATATTTAAAGAAAGCTATAACCAAAAGATACTCTGACAATCACTGTTATTAGTATTTAGGGCATAAAATATGTGAGGCATTATTCCAAGCCATTGAACTTTGATAGGCTTAACTTCTAAGAGTTTACAGTGACTATATCAAATATTTATTGAATAAAAAATTGTACTGTTTTAAAAATTATATTTTAAATTAATACATAATCACTGTATGTATTCATTGGGTACTATGTCATATTTTAATATGTTTATGTGCAAAATTTTTAAATCAAGCTAACTAAAAAATTTATCACCTCACATACTTAGGATATTTTTGTGTCAAAAACATATAAAATCTCTTTATAGCAATTTTGAAATATAGAATGCATTATTTATTATAGCAACTATTCTGTGCAATCCATCACTTGATCTTATTCCTTCTAAGTGAAACTTTGTACACTTTGATCAACATTTTCTCTTTCTTCATCCACTTTCTTTTCTAGCCTCCATCACATTTTTTACTTCTGTTAAGTTACATTAAGGTCATTAGTGTAATTATAGAAACTAAATTTTCTGGTATACAATAACTGCATGAGCATAATGTTAAATAACTTTATTAGAAAGTTTGAATAATTAGGCATAGGCTGTATTTTGGCCAGTAAATATAGAACACTCATTGTTTTCAAACACCAGACAATTATTTTAAATGGAAACTTTCTTGTTTGTTTTTGTTTTGTTTTTCGTTTGCTGTTTTGGTTTTTTTTTTTTTTTTTTTTTTTTGAGATAAAGTCTCCCTCTGTCTCCCAGGCTGGAGTGCACTGGCATGATCTCAGCTCACTGCAACCTCTGGCTCACTGCAACCTCCGCCTCCCGGGTTCAAGGGATTCTCCTGCCTCAGCCTCCCAAGTAGCTGGGATTACAGGTGCCTGCCACCACGCCTGGCTAATTTTTCTACTTTTAATAGAGATGTGGTTTCACCATATTGGTCAGGCTGGTCTGAAACTCCCGACCTCAGGGGATCCGCCCGCCTTGGCCTCTGAAAGTGCTGGGATTACAGGTGGGAGACAGTGCTCCCAGCCTTAAATGGAAAGGTTTTAGGCCTAAAATATGTCATTGAATTATGACAGTGGAATCCCAAGAGGTAGTATTTTCTGAGCATTGTAAATAACAAAAAAAAATCGTTGACTAAAGTAAATTCAACAAGTAGTATCTAGCCAAATCAAATTAAATTAAGAATTTTACAATTGCTGGGTGCAGGGGCTCATGCCTACATCTCAGCACTTTAGGAGGCTAAAGCAGGAGAATTGCTTGAGCCCAAAGTTTTGAGACCAGCCTGAGCAATATAGTGAGACCTCATCTCTCCAAAAAGTGTAAAAATGAGATGAAAGAATTGTTTGAGCCAGAGAGGTCGAGGCTGCAATGAGCTGTGATCAAGCTACTACACTCCCACCTGGGTGACAGAGCAAGACTCTGCCTGAAATTTTATTTTATTTATTTTTTTGAGACGGAGTTTCGCTCTTTTTGCCCAATTTGGAGTGCAATGGCACAATCTCGGCTCACTGCAATCTCCACCTCCTGGGTTCAAGCGACTCTCCTGCTTGAGCCTCCTGAGTAAGTTGGGATTACAGGTGCCCGCAGCCATGCCCAACTAATTTTGTATTTTTAGTATAGACGGGATTTCATCATGTTGGCCAGGCTGGTCTCAAACTCCTAACCTCGGGTGATCCACACGCTTCGGCCTCCCAAAGTGCTGGAATTACAGGCATGAGCCAACGCGTCTGGCCAAAAAATTTTTTAAATTAACATCTGAATTAAATGGAAGATTCAAACTGAGATTATTTTTATGAATTCAGGGAAGTGCTAATAAAAAAGCATGATGATTAAAGCCAAAAATCTGAATTCAGGTCAATAATTTTGCCAATATTACTTTAGTAATATAGAAAAACATAATTTTGGCCATATATAGGTATTATTCTCTAGTTATGTACTTTTACTTCAGAAATTTGTATAAATATAGAATCAATTTCTTAGTAATAGAAATTATATTTTACCAATTATTATTACTTTATGGTATATTAAAGAAAGGATATGTTCTAACTGATGTAACTTTATGTTTCTCATTAGATGTCATTGTGTGCCACACAAAAAAAACTAAAATATTTTTTCAGAAACATGATATTTGTGCATTTTAGAAAAATATTATGTATTCTAAATCTTTATAAAATATTTTATATGCTAAAATCTTGAGAAAGTTACAGAAACCTTTAAAATGCTGAAAAATATATATATATTTTATTTATTTATTTATTTTCTAGACAGTCTTGCTCTGTCACCCAGGCTGGAGTGCAGTGACAGATCTCAGCCCACTGCAACCTACGCCTCCTGAGTTCAAGCAATTCTCCTGCCTCCCAAATAGCTGTGATTACAGCTGCCCACCAGTGCGCCTGGCTAATTTTTGTATTTTTAGTAGAGACGAGGTTTCACCATGTTGGCCAGGCTGGTCTCGAACTCCTGACTTCAGGTGATCTCCCCACCTCGGCCTCCCAAAGCGCTGGGATTACAGAGGTTAGCCACCGTGCCTGGCCTGAGTAGAAATATGTTTTTGTTTTTTTTTTTTTTTAGACAAGCTACTCAAGCACTATTTATTATAAAATGAGAATACTGATAATACCTTGCTAGGTTGTTTAAGGATCAGAGAAAACATATGCACAAAGCACCTGGAACACAGGAGGCACTCTTTAAATGGTAATACTTCTTATTACAACTTAAAATGTCACACAACAAATAGGGTACTTGTCACAGACAAACATTCAAATGTTAATGTTATGCAGTAATAGTAATATTGAATAAGTAATTTTATTTCCATGGTCTATTTACACTGTACAAAGACTGTTGAAAAGCACCCTACAAGTTCACAGTACATTGCAATATATTTACTTTAAAAATATATTCCTTTATAAAAGGTTTATAGAACATTGGCATGTCAACATGTGACAAAACTCTCAAAAGCATGTCACCAATTCTGTGAGAGCAAGAATGCATCCAAGTGTTATCAATTTCACAATCACAAGTCACCAGTTGAGTTTTAAATACATACATGTTTTAAATAAAAAAAGAATTCTACAGTGGAAAGTTCTTGAGGCAATACTTATTAGTTCATTAACGTATGCACTTTCATGGAGATGTGTCATAATAACCCACAATATCAACTTAATCTGTCCAAAGAAACTTTTCAACAAGTTTAGCAGTCCAGAAATTCTGGTCATTTGTTTCTACTTTTTCTTCTTTGCTGGTTCTCCTGGCTCTACTTTGCGCTTTTTAGAAGTATGCTCATCTTTTTCATCATCTGATTCCAACGTCTCCTCCCCTTCCGGTAGAAGCGTAGCTTTCTTAGCATTCTGTGGGGCATCATCACCATTGTCCTCATATATGTTAGACCATTTTATTGCCATGTCAAGCTCTGGAGGAGGAGGCTTCTTCTCAGGGGTGTAGGTCTCAGGAGGTGGTACATAATTTGATTTCCATATTTTGAATTCCTTTGGAGGCTCCTCAGGCGCCTTGACGACGTGCCTCTCCCAGTCTATCTGCTTGTTGAGCGGATTGTAGAGAAAGGCCGGGCAAGTCACGCTCCTAAACAGCTCGTCGGGTCCCGGGAGCCGCTTCTCTGCCTTGTTCCTACAGCCGCCCGCCGACTTCGCTGGATCCGGGGTTCTGCGACTCTTCTCCTCCGGCTCGATGTTATCCTCCTCGTCCGAGGAGCCTGAGTTGCTGCTCCCGTATGCCGCGAAATACCTCAGAGGGTCCTTCTCCTCCGCTGCCATGACTGCTGCTAGCGACGACCCAGCACTCCACCGGAAGCCCTAGAAATATTTTTAAAAAGTGAGAATTTTCAGGCCGGGTGCGGTGGCTTATGCCTGTAATCCCAGCACTTTGGGAGGCCAAGGCGGGCGGATCACGAGATCAGGAGGGCGGATCATGAGGTCAGGAGATCCAGACTAGCCAAGACCATCCTGGCTAACACGGTGAAACTCCGTCTCTACTAAAAATACAAAACCAAAAAATGAGCCAGGCGTGGTGGCTGGCGCCTGTAGTCCCAGCTACTCCAGGGGCTGAGGTGGGAGAATGGCGTGAACCCTGAAGGCCTAGCTTGCAGTCAGCCCGAATCACGCCACTGCACTCCAGCCTTGGCGACAGAGCGAGGCTCCAAAAAAAAAAAGAAATTTCAGCCAGGAACGGTGACTCACGCTTGTAATCCCAGCACTTGGGAGGCCGAAGCGGGCGGATCACGAGGTCAAGAAATGGAAACCACGGCCGGGCGCGGTGGCTCAAGCCTGTAATCCTAGCACTTTGGGAGGCCGAGACGGGCGGATCACAAGGTCAGCAGATCGAGACCATCCTGGTTAACACGGTGAAACCCCGTCTCTACTAAAAAATACAAAAAACTAGCCGGGCGAGGTGGCAGGCGCCTGTAGTCCCAGCTACTCGGGAGGCTGAGCCAGGAGAATGGCGTAAACCCGGGAGGCGGAGCTTGCAGTGAGCTGAGATCTGGCCACTGCACTCCAGCCTGGGCGACAGAGCTAGACTCCGACTCAAAAAAAAAAAAAAAAAAAAAAAAAAAGAAATGGAAACCATCCTGGCCAACATGGTGAAAGCTCCTCTCTACTAAAAAATGCAAAAAATTATCTGGGCGTGGTGGCGCGTCTCTAGTCCCAGCTACGCGGAGGCTGAGACAGAAGAATCGCTTGAACCCAGGAGGCAGTTGCAGTGAGCCGAGATCGCGCCACTGCCCTCCAGTGTGGTGACTGAGGGAGACTCTGTTGTATCAGAAAGAACAAACAAACAAACAAACAAAACAGGCCGGGCGTGGTGGCTCACACCTGTAATCCCAGCACTTTGGGAGACCGAGGCAGGCGGGTCACCTGAGGTCGGGGAAACCAGCCCCACACCACCCGGCGGGTACCCAGAGCCCAGCAGAGACAAAGGAATTAGAAAGAGAATAACAGTTTAAAAGGCGGGTCCAGGGCCGGGCGCGGTGGCTCACGCCTGTAATCCCAGCACTTTGGGAGGCCGAGGCGGGCGGATCACAAGGTCAGGAGATCGAGACCACGGTGAAACCCCGTCTCTACTAAAAATACAAAAAATTAGCCGGGCGTGGTGGCGGGCGCCTGTAGTCCCAGCTACTCGGGAGACTGAGGCAGGAGAATGGCGTGAACCCGGGAGGCGGAGCTTGCAGTGAGCCAAGATCGCGCCACTGCACTCCAGCCTGGGTGACAGAGCGAGACTCCGTCTCAAAAAAAAAAATAAAAAATAAAATAAAAAAATAAAAGGCGGGTCCAGGGGACCGCAACCGGAGCATCGGAGGCTTGCTAACGCCCTGAGCTCTGGGCCTCCACCCAATTTATTGGTTTACAAGCTCTTTGTTCTTAGGGCAAAGGGGAGGGGTAGGAAGGGATGAGGAAAAGGATTAATCAGTGAAGGAGAACTCACGAGTCATTCAATAAGATGTATAGCAGTGGCGGTTTCTGTGAATTTCCTCAAGCAAAGGCGTGTGTCTCAACTACTTAGGATCTTTAACTTATCAGGACTGAAATGGGTGGGAGTGGGTTTCAGGAGAGGCCAGGATGTTTGATTATACTCCACTGCTTCAAAGGAGTGTTATTTCCCCTAGCAACCTGTGGCATGCCTGGAACTGTTATGCTTTGGGGGCATAAAGATATGAAGGCAACAAGGAGACTTTTCTCCTCAGAGGTCGCCCCTGGCTCCCTATGGGTGTCACACAGGGGAGACCAACTCATCTGGCATCCCTGAAACTCTCTTTCCCACAGAGGCCAGCCTGACCAACATGGAGAAACCCCGTCTCTACTAAAAATACAAAATTAGCCAGGCGTGGTGGCCCACGCCTGTAGTCCCAGCTACTCCGGAGGCAGAGGCAGGAGAATTGCTTGAATGGGTTGGGCGGTGAGGGGTAGGGGAGGGAGGTTGCGGGGAGCCCAGATCCTGCCGTTGCACTCTAGCTTGGGCAACAAGAGAGAAACTCCATCTCAAAAAAAAAAAAAAAAAAAATTAAAAAGAAAAAACAAAGAGAATTTTCTAGGTACAGAAGAAAACCAAAGGAAGAATCCAGGATGTAATTAAACCAAGAAGTAAGCGCTCTTCTTAGATATGAGTGAACAAACAAAAAATTTCCATGGGTTGTCCAACTTTTCACAAGAATAATGAAAAAAAAAAAAGACAACACAAATTAACTGCAGACATTCCAAATGTGGTATCTTTCGTAGGTGAAAAGAAAATTGCAACTTATGTTACCCACAGTTATGGGACTTAAGTTTAAAACGTTTAACCCAAGACAATGGGAAAAATGGAAAATATACTAATAATGTGGAATGAATAAGAAGCTATAAGGATGACAAGGCTGGGCACAGTGGCTCACACCTGTAATCCCAGCACTTTGGGAGGCCAAGGTAGGTGGATCATGAGGTCAAGAGATCGAGACCATCCTGACTAACATGGTGAAACCCTGTCTTTATTAAAAATACAAAAATTAGCTGGGTGTGGTGGTGCACGCCTGTAGTCCCAGCTACTCGGGAGGCTGAGACAGAAGAATAGCCTGAACCCGGGAGGCGGAGGTTGTCATGAGCCCAGATCGCTCCATTTCACTCCAGCCTGGGTGACAAGAGCAAAACTCTAAAAAAAAAAAAAAAAAGAAGAAGAAGAAAAGAAAAGAACAAAGTGTAAATCAAAATATTTTCAAAAGAAAACCCACTAATTTGATTATCAACAGGATCCTCCTAAATGCATACCTCAAAAAAATATTTTACATACCTAAAAAAAAAAAAATGAAAGATTTTAAGACTTAATTTGGGAACTGACATGTCCTTTCCTCAGGGATTTCAGTAACTGGCCATCTTTCACTCACATACAACACTACAGAGTTTACAAAATATTCCTGTACCCATCTTTTCTTTTGATCTCTATACTCTATGAGGCTATGCAAAATAGGTGCTTGGTTCCCATTTTGCAGATGAAAAGGCTGAGGCTCAGACAAAGGTCACACAGAAAGTTTAGGATAGAACTAGAGCTAGAACCCATGTGGGGGAAGAAGAACGGAAGGTTACAGTGGCTGGGCCCCAGCCAAGGCTTTGACATCACATTACTATGAGGATGAACTAGGTGGATAGTGTGCCCTATTCCTTTCAATCCTGGGAGGCAGGGTACGATTCTGCAGTCAAAAGATAGGAGAATGCTGCTGGAGGATTCTGGACCCTGGCATTTCAGAGTCCAGAATTTCAGTATCTTTTCTTTTTTTGTTTTGAGAGGAAGCCTCGCTGCAACCCAGGCTGGAGTGCAAAGCCGTGAAGCTATCTCGGCTCACTGCAGCCTCTGCCTCCCGGGTTCAAGTGATTCTCCTGCTTCAGCCTCCCAAGCAGCTGGGATTACAGGCGCCCGCCACCACACCTGGCTAATTTTTGTATTTTTAGTAGAGATGGGGTTTCACCATATTGGTCAGGCTAGTCTTGAACTCCTGACCTTAAGTGATCCACCTGCTTTGGCCTCTCAAAGTGCTGGGATTACAGGTATGAGCCACTGCACCTGGTCTAATTTCAGAATCTTAAGAAACATGTCCATCTAGAGTTCAGACATAATAGACTGTATTTACTAGATGGTGACCATGTACATGGTACTGTTTAAACATGTTGCAGCTATTAACTCATTTAAGGAATTCCACAAGGTGGGTACTACTATCCCCACTTTACAGGGGACATTGAGCACAGAAAAGTAACTTTCCCACAGTCACACAGCTGGAAATAGCAGAGCAGCTGAGATGTGAACCCAGAGTTAGTGTACCTAGCCACAGTAGAATCCTGCTTCATTGTATAGAATGAGACCACCACTTCTCCTGCTGTCTTTCCCAGCTTTTCCCCGTCTCCCCTTTTCCCTAGTTTATAAGACAGGAGAAGGGGGAGAAAGCAAAAAGTTGGAAAGAAACAGAAGTAAGATAAAGAGCTAGACGACCTTGGCACCACCACCTGGCCCTGGTGGTTAAAATAATAATGATAATATTAACCCCTGACCAAAACTATTAGTGTTATCTGTAAATTCCAGACATTGTATGAGAAAGCACTGTAAAACCTTTTGTTCTGTTAGCTGATGCATGTAGCCCCTCGTCACGTTTTCCACGTATGCTTGATTTATCATGACCCTTTTACATGGATCCCTTAAAGTTG
Source organism: Macaca thibetana thibetana (assembly GCF_024542745.1). NCBI lineage: Eukaryota > Metazoa > Chordata > Mammalia > Primates > Cercopithecidae > Macaca > Macaca thibetana. The sequence goes on from NC_065596.1 coordinate 3,204,878, forward strand.
TAAGCCTTTAAAAAGGCCACGTATTTCTTCCTCAGGGAGCTTGGTTCTTGAGACGCGAGTCTGCCGACGCTCCCGGCTGAATAAAAACCTCTTCCTTCTTTAATCCGGTGTCTGAGGAGTTTTGTCTGCGGCTCGTCCTGCTACAACTGCAGTATGCAGTTATGACTTTAAGCTCTGATGGTGGGGCAGGCTGCCTGAATTTGAATCCTGGCTCCTCTACTCTGGGATAGTATAATCGTAAACAAGTTACTTGCCTTTTTTTTCCAGTTTACTCCAATGTAGAATGAACATAATATTGGTACCTTCAGGGATTAAAGCTGTCTCCAGGCCCAGGCTCCCTGGTTTCCTCTGTCCCCTTTATATGCTGTGCACCACCCAGACCTGCTTATAACGAGCTCCTTTCATTCTTCACCAAGGCTCTGGTGAATTAATGTCCCTTCAGTGTGTGAATGACTGATAGCAACTTTCTCAATATCCTTGTAGCCTATTCCAGGAAGATTCCATTATAAGAATGGCAATCAACTGTGTGATTTTATTCCTGGGGACAGACTGATGGGAGAAATCAGATTCTTTCACAAGATTACTGAAAAATAAGAACTACCAGAAATTTTTTTTTTTTTTTTTTTTTTGAGACATAATCTTACTCTCTCGCCCCGTCTGGAGTACATGTGATCTTGGCTCACTGAAACCTCCGCCTCCCAGGTTCAAGCAATTCTCCTGCTTCAGTCTCCCAAGTAGCTGGGATTACAGGCACCCACCACCATGCCTAGCTAATTTTTGTATTTTTAGTAGAGACAGGGTTTCACCATGTTGGATGGGTTGGTCTCAAACTCCTGACCTCAGGTGATCCACCCACCTCCACCTCCCAAAGTGCTGAGATTACAGGTGTGAGCCAGTATCCTTAAAAGAGGATGTTCTCTTGGAGTGTTCATGAAGTTGAATGGCCAGTGCAGGACAAAAGACTTTTATTTAGCGCCTTGACTTGCTGGGTTTGCAAATTTTTCTGTTCATGGTCATCACCTTCTCTCTGCTGCCCAGCATGGCTGTCCTTTCTTCCTAACCCTACACTGTTCTTTTTTTTTTGAGACAGAGTCTCGCTCTGTCGTCCAGGCTGGAGTGCAGTGGCCGGATCTCGGCTCACTGCAAGCTCCGCCTCCCGGGTTTACGCCATTCTCCTGCCTCAGCCTCCCGAGAAGCTGGGACTACAGGCGCCCGCCACCTCACCCGGCTAGTTTTTTTGTATTTTTTAGTAGAGACGGGGTTTCACCGTGTTAGCCAGGATGGTCTCGATCTCCTGACCTCGTGATCCGCCCGTCTCGGCCTCCCAAAGTGCTGGGATTACAGGCACTGTTCTTATACTAGAACCTCTGCCTGGTAGTTCTGCCCACAGGCCTTTTTTTTTTTTTTTCCTTTACACAATTAAGCTCAGAGTGACTTTTTTTTTTTTTTTTTTTTTTTCTGAGATGGAGTTTCACTCTTGTTGCCCAGGTTGAAGTGCATTGGCAGGATCTTGGCTCACCGCAACCTCTGCCTCCCGGGTTCAAGCAATTCTCCTGCTTTAGCCTTCAGAGTAGCTGAGATTACAGCCATGCGCTGCCACACCCAACTAATTTTGTACTTTTAGTAGAGACGGGGTTTCTCTATGTTGGTCAGGCTGGTCTCGAACTCCCAACCTCAGGTGATCAGCCCGCCTGGCCTCCCAAAGTGCTGGATTATAGGTGTGAGGCACTGTGCCCGGCTAGAGTGACTTTTAATATGACAATCAGTGTTAATCAAACAAAAGTGAAAGACAGGTGCAAACACTTTCTAGATGAAAATTAATGATTAAAAAAAAAGAAATCTACCATCATAATCCAAAACCTTCCCTGGACCCCTCCTGTCTTCAACATTGGACATTTCTTATTATAAATTCTATGAACATAGTGAAAGACAATGAAAATATTTATTCACCGAGTTTTGTTTTATTTTTTGAGACACTCTGTTGCCCAGGCTGGAGCCTTGCAGCTTGTCACCTGAGCTCGGGCGCCCACCTCCTGAGCCAGCCATGCTGGAACATCTGAGCTTGCCACCCACACAGATGGATTACAAGGGCCAGAATAGCTGAACAGATGTTTCAGGGAATTATTCTTTTTTCTGCAATAGTTGGATTTATCTATGGGCACATGGCTGAACAGTTCGGGTGGACTGTCTATATAATTATGGCTGGATTTGCTTTTTCATGTTTGCTGACACTTCCTCCATGGCCCATCTATCACTGACATCCTCTTAAATGGTTACCTGTTCAAGACTCAAGCACAGAAGACAAGAAACCAGAGGAAGGAAAAATTAAGAGGTATGCTAAAAATAATTGAGGTTTTCATGGTTCAGCTCCTGCCTTTGTTTCCTGTGAGATGAGCTAAATTGCTTTCAGACCCCAAATATGAGCTAACACCATGTAATGCTCTTATGGCACAGTTGTTTATAGTTTTGGTTCTTTTTATATTTCATTTCTAGCCCTGTTGGGTTTTGATTTATATAAGTAGTTTAGATCATAATCTTCCTCTGAAATGGGGGAACAGAACATACAAGTATGCAGTTTCTTTCAGGTGTAAGTAATGAAGAATAAATGCCTCATAAATGATAGTACAATGTAACTACCAAAGTTTTATAATTCATTATGAGTTGTTAAACCATTTTGTTTCCAATTAAAACTCAGGAAAAAAAAAAAAAAAAAAAAAGAATTGGTACCAACCCTACTGAAACTATTCCAAAAAATAGAGGAAGAGGGAATTCTTCCTAAATCATTTCGTGGAGCCAATATCACTCTAATACCAAAACGAGGAAAGAACATAACAACAAAAAAACTACACATCAATATTCCTGATGAACATAGATGGAAAAGTTCTCAACAAAATACTAGCTAACCAAATACAATAGCATATCAACAAGATAATACACAATGATCAAATGCATCTCATGCCAGAGAAGCAGGAATGGTTTAGCATCATAAGTAAATAAATGTGATATACCACATAAACAGAATTAAAAACAAAAATCACATGATTATCTCCATAGATGCAGAAAAAGCATTTGAGAAAATCCAGCATTGCTTTTTGATTAAAACCCTCAGCAAAATCAGTGTTAGGGTCAACCCAACTAGACTGTTCCCCTCTTTTCCCGTAAGTTTCCCAGTACAGTCCTTTGTGACCCTAACACAGCTCCCCCAAGGCTAGAAGTAGATCACTCCCTCACTGACCCTTCCAGTAACTGTTTGATCAAAAGGCTTCAGCTGAACTGGCAGACGGCTCGAGGATGCTGTCAGAACACCTGTTCACCTTGCATAACAAAGCTGGCAAAAAACATCTCCAGGATGCGGTTAGGACACCTGTACCCCTGACTCAGTCTCCACACCCCAACCCAGTTCCTTGCTCTATAAAGCCCTGCTGTAGTCTATAAGTGGGGCTGCCTCCTCTGCCTGTCAAGGAGCAGCCTGGCAGGACAATAACACTTGCTTGCCTGACTTTGGGTCTACTCGTTCTTTCTCTCAGCTAACCTTACATTTTGGTGCCAAAACCCAAGAAGGTGGTAGAGGTTGGCCTCACTTTCTCCCTCTCTTCTTCCCTCTGCCCCCTTCCCCTGGCTGAACTCCCCCTTCCAGAACTTGCAGAGACCCAGGGGATTTCCTACTCCTCTCCATTGCTGGGAAACACATCCAACATCAGGGCTGCCTCAGGGGTGGGTAAAGGAGACTTCTGCCTTTTGCCTGGAACCCTTGTCCACTCTTCCTTTCCCAAAAGACCCAGCACTGGGCCAAGGATTTCCTCCTCCCAGCTTCCAGGCCCTCTATATCTCCCTTTCGGGGATGCCTGAATGGGGGATTATTGCTCCTCTCCAACTTGAATCATGGGACGAGGGATGCCTTCTCCCACAGTTCTAGTGTCTGGCCATGTCTCCCGTTTCTACCCTTCCCTCACTCATTCCACCATGGGAATCTCTCAGTCCACTCCCTCAAAGACATCCCCCCTTGGATGTCTCCTCTGCAACCACAACACCCTTGGCCTCCATTCCAAAATTTGTCCAGAAAGGCTCATCTTTTATTGTAACACAGCCTGGCTTCAATATAAACTGGACAACGGCTCCCAATGGCCTGAAAATGGCACTTTCGATTCTAACATCCTCAGGGACCTAGACAACTTCTGCCATTGCAATGGAAAGTGGTCAGAGATCCCTTATATTCAGCCTTTTTTATTTTTTTGCCCTTGGTATCCATCCCTCTCTCTGTCAGTCCTGTTCTGCTTTCCAGATCCTCCTTGCCTGTTCCAAGTCTGACCCATCCTCAGCCATCCCCCTCACTGCTCCTTCTGACGATTCCTCTTCCTCCTCACTGACAACATCATAATCCTCTGCCAGATCATCATGACCCTCCACCATATGCTCCCGCTCCTGCCTTACCTCTTCCCCACCCCCCCCACCCCCTGCTCTCCAACCACCCAGCTTCTGATTCTGATTCCTCCCCATCTCCACCTCATACATGTTCTCCAACTCAGCACCCCCAACAACCAGCCCGTATACTTCCCCCACCAAGAGGTGGCCAGGGCTGAAGGAATTGTTCACATCCATGTTCCCTTCTCCCTCTCTCACCTTTCCCAAATTGAAAAACGTCTCAGGTCCTTTTCCTCCAATCCCGACACTTGTATTAAAGAGTTCAAATACCTTACCCAATCTTATGAATTCCCTTGGCTTGATCTCTATATTATCCTCTCTTGTACTCTCCTCCCAGAAGAGAAGGAAAGAGTGTAGCTCCTAGCTGAGGTGCATGCCAACAATCTTCATCGGCAAGACCCTACTAAGCTCGTAGGAGCTGCTGCAGTTCCCTGGGAAGAACCCTGCTAAGAGTACCAACCCACAGATCCTGGCAGGGCGTCTCATAATCATATGATCACTTGCCTCATCGCAGGCCTTAACAAAGCTGCCCGTAAGGCCATAAATTTTGAAAAACTCAAAGAAATTTTCCAAAGAGCTGATGAAAACCCTGCCGAATTTCTTTCCTGCCTTACAGAGGCCCTCCAAAAATATACCCACGTTGACCCCACCTCCCGGGAAGGAACTATTGTTCTTAATACCCATTTCATCTCTCAATCTGCTCCTGACATACAGTGCAAACTAGAAAAGGTGGAAGACAGCCCTCAGACCCCACAACAAGACCTCCCTAACCTGGCTTTCAAAGTCTTCAATAACACGGATGAGCTAAATAAATTAGTTAAAGCCCAAAGAGGTCGTGCTAAATACCAGCTTCTAGCAGCAGCTATCTGCCAACCTGGCCATAGCACCCAACGGTGCAAAAGACCCGATAGCAGTAATCCCCCGGGCCTTGTTTTAAGTGTGGCAAAGAAGGCCATCGGGGGTGGGCATATCTTAACCCATGAGTGCCAAAAACTCCTTTCCCGGCCTGCCAACAAAATGGCCACTGGAAATCTGATTGTCCTCTTAAGCAGACTAACAGGTCAGCTCCTCAAAGCCCTGGCAAAGCAAAGCGTGAAGAATCACTCACATTCCCACAGCTCCTTGGCCTGGCTGCTGAAGACTGATGGAGCCCAGGGCCCCCGGCCCCATCTACCATCACTGCATGGGAGCCCAGGGTAACTCTGCTAGTAGCAGGTAAGCCGATCTCCTTTTTTGTCGACACCAGGGCCACCTACTCAGCTTTGCCTGAATTTTCAGGACGCACTAGTCCCTTCCAGGTTTCTGTCGTGGGGGTTGATGGACTCATCTCACATCCATGTGCCACTGAATCCCTTGTTTCTTGTTTAATACTATTTTTTCACACTCCCTCCTTATTATGCCTTGCTGCCCTACCCCCATTCTAGGCTGGGATCTTTTAGCCAAATTTAAATCTTCTATCACCTTTTCCTGCCTCCCTCAACCAGAGTCCCTCCTGCTCCTTTCCGCTTGTCTGGCCCCTGACCCCTCTCCCCAGTACCCACTTCCCGCCTCTCTCGTTAACCCAGTGGTGTGGGATACTGCCACCCTTTCCATAGCTGCTTACTGTGACCCCATCAAAATCAAATTAAAAGACCCCTCCAAGGCCAGGTGTGGTGGCTCATGCCTATAATCCCAGCACTTTGGGAGGGTAAGGTGGGCAGATCACCTGAGGTCATGGGTTTGAAACCAGCCTGGCCAACATGGCAAAACCCCATCTCTACTAAAAATACAAAATTAGCTAGGTGTGGTGGCGCATGCCTGTAATCCCTGCTACTTGGGAGGCTGAGGCAGGAGAATCACTTGAACCCAGGAGGCGGAGTTTGCAGTGAGTTAAGATCATGCCATTGTACTCCAGCCTGGGCAACAAGAGTGAAACTCGGTCAAAAAAAAAAAAAAAAAAATCTCCAAATTTCCTAAATTCTCCAATATCCCATCTCCCTAACCCACCAAAAGGGCCTCCAAACCATCCTAAACAAGCTCTGCTCATACGGTCTTCTCAGACCAACACATTCTCCATATAGCACCCCTATCCTCCCTGTTAAAAAATCTGATGACTCAGCCGGGCGCGGTGGCTCACGCCTGTAATCCCAGCACTTTGGGAGGCCGAGGCGGGCGGATCACAAGGTCAGGAGATCGAGACCACGGTGAAACCCCGTCTCTACTAAAAATACAAAAAATTAGCCGGGCGCGGTTGTGGGCGCCTGTAGTCCCAGCTACTCGGGAGGCTGAGGCAGGAGAATGGCGTGAACCCGGGAGGCGGAGCTTGCAGTGAGCTGAGATCGCGCCACTGCACTCCAGCCTGGGCGACAGAGCGAGACTCCGTCTCAAAAAAAAAAAAAAAAAAAAAAAAAAAAAAAAATCTGATGACTCATACCGACTTGTTCAAGACCTCCAAGCTATCGATCAGACTGTCCTCCCTATCCATCCTGTAGTCCCTAGTCCCTATACACTTCTCTCTCTTGTCCCCTCCAACACCACCCACTACATTGCAATTGACCTAAAACATGCCTTCTTCACCATTCTTCTACACCCTGATTCCCAAAACCTCTTTGCTTTCACTAGGACTGACCCCAACACCCTCCAGTCACAACAACTCACATGGACTATTCTCCCTCAAGTCTTCAGGGATAGCCCTCATTTCTTCAGGCAAGCCCTAGCTCAAGACCTCACTTCCTTAAACCTTTCCCCCACCATCTTCTTCAATATGTAGATGATCTCCTCCTCTGTAGCCCCTCCCTAAAAGACTCCCAAACCCACACTACCAACCTTCTCAATTTCCTTGCTGATAAAGGCTATAGAGTCTCTCCTTCCAAAGCACAGCTTTCCACCCCTACTGTGACCTACCTAAGGGTTCAACTTTCCTCCAGGTCCTGAGTCATGACCCTGGTGTGGGCAGCCTTAATAGACAATCTATCTTCACCTTCCTCAAAAAGTGAAAGTCTTTCATTCCTAGGGCTAGCAGACTTTTTCAGAATATGGATCCCCAACTTCACCCTCTTAGCCCGCCCCCTCTATGAAGCAGCCAAAGGCGCCTTAAATGAGCCCCTAAATCCCTCCCACAACACAGTCCTTAGCTTCCACACACTTAAAACTGCTCCAGCCCTATCTTTGACTGATATTTCCTGGGCTTTCACCTTCTACACTACTGAAAACCAAGGAATAGCCCTTGGTGTCCTTGGCCAACTAAAAGGAAGTCCTCCATCCTTTGCCCCCATAGCCTACCTCTCCAAACAGCTAGACAATACTTCTCAAGGATGGCCAACCTGCCTCAGAGCTCTAGTGGCCTTAGAAAGTAAAAAGCTAACATTTCGTCAAGACACCGCCATCCACAGTCCATATAACCTACAGGACCTCCTTTCCTCCCCAGTGTTAAGCGTTCTCTCCCCGTCCCTCATCCAGCTTCTTCATGACCTATTTCTCAACAACCTCGAGTTCCATCTTGCCAAAAGTTCCCCCCTTAACCCTGCATCTCTAGTTCCAATGTCTTCCTTGCCTCCCTCCCACTCCTGTACTGAAATTCTAGACCACCTGCAACCATACTTCCCTAACATCTCCTCCAGGCCTCTCACTAATCCAGATGACCAACTATTCATAGATGGCTCCTCTTCCAGAGCTGCCAACTCTCTCAAAATTGCTGGGTATGCAGTAGTTACCTTAAACCAAGGAATTGAGGTTAAACCCCTACCCTCAGGAACCTCTTCCCAAAAAGCAGAACTCATAGCTCTCACCAGAGCTCTAACCCTCTCCAAAGGCAAATGAGTCAACATTTACACAGACTCCAAATATGCCTATCACATTCTTCATTCCCATGCTGCCATCTGGCAAGAGAGAGGATTCCTTACTGCCAAAGGAACTGCTATCACTAACGGCCCCCAACTCCTTCAGGCCACACACCTCCCAAGTAAAGCAGGAGTTATACGTTGTCAAGGACATCAAACAGGATCCGATGAAATCTCAAGAGGGAACAGAAAGGCCGATGAGGCAGCAAAAGAAACCTCCCTTTCTTCTGTCCTTGCCCCCCTCCTCCTCGTTACTCCAGCAATCCAACCCAAGTACTCTCCCACCAAAAAGGCTTCGCTACTACAGCAAAGAGCCTCCCTTCAAGGGGACTGGATAATCAAAAATCAAAAGCTCGTCCTCCCCTAAGAGCAAACCAAGGAAATTCTGACATCTCTTCACCAATCCTTCCATATCGGTGCATGCCCCCTGTACCTGCTCCTTTGCCCTTATTTCTCCTCTCCCCATCTATTCACCTCACTAAAAGACATAACCTCAAACTGTCATATATGATCTGTTACTTCCTCCCAAGGCCACTCTCTCCTCATCCCTACACATTAGCTCAGAGGAACACTCCCAGGGGAGAACTGGCAAGTAGACTTCACCCACATGCCTCCCATAAAAAAAAAACTAAATATCTTCTTACCCTCATAGACACCTTCTCAGGTTGGGTAGAAGCATTTCCTACCCCTTCAGAAAAAGCTGCAGAAGCCTCTCAAATTCTTATAACAGAAGTCATCCCTAGATTTTGTCTCCTTCACTCCATACAATCAGACCATGGCCCTAGCTTCATCTCCCAAATCACCCAACAAGTCTCTCAGTCCCTTGCTGCTCAGTGGCACCTCCATATCCCACACCATCCCCAGTCATCTGGAAAAGTTGAAAGGGCAAATGAGATTCTCAAGACTCAGTTAACCAAACTCACTGCTGAAGTTGAAAAACCATGAACCTCCCTTTTACCTATAGCACTGGCTCGCATCAGAGTCAATCCAAAAGCCCCCTCCTTCCTCAGTCCATTCAAGTTAATGTATGGACACCCTTTCCTCTTATAAAACAGACCCCCTCCTAATTTTCATTTAGGAGAATACCTCGCAACGCTCTCCCTCATCTGTCATCTCCTCTGCGAACAAGCAGACCAGGCCCTCCCAAAACCCCACCAAGGCCCCGCCGCTCAAACCCTCTTTCCAGGAGAGTGTCTTCCTAAAAACCCTCACTCCAATGAGCCTTAAACCAAAGTGGGAAGGCCCTTTCCAAGTTCTTCTCACTATTCCCTGCAGTCAAACTTTCAGGACAACTCTTGGTACCATCTTTCCAGATTAAAAAGGGCTCCTGCAACTGACTTGCCACCAACCAACCAACCAGCTGTTCCCTGCAAATACTCTAGCACTCCCCTTGGACCAACCCAATTCTGCCTTAAGCCCATCCCAGAAGACCCCACTCTCCCAGCCATGAATCATAACAGGTGTTACCACTCTTTACTGTTAAATATCTGAACCCTCATTAATGGAAATCATTTACTGTACTGCCCTTACAGGAATTGCCTTACTTACTCTGCTCTTTGCCATAGGAATGTATCTGTAACACCCCCAGGGTGGAACTTCAAACAGAAAATCTCAATTTCTATAGCCTTTTGCCTCATAATCCTCCTTATTACAGGAGTAAAGACCACCAACAAGTAACCGTCCCTCCTAAATGTCCTGCCTTTGCCTGTCCTGCCATTTCACCCTCTTCCTTCACTGCCTCATAGAAGACATTTCATGGTTTTATGCAGAACAACCTACCCTCCCTGCATTCCTTGGCTGGATAACTGACCTCACCTTCCAAGGTAACTTGTGTAACTTTACCCAAGATGAAACCATTTCTTCACTTTCATAGTTACCCTTTGCCTGTTTACTCCTCCTGCCCCTCCTGCCCCCTCACACTCTAGCTCTCCTTCCTCCACCAATACCTAACTACCTTCACAAAACCCTCAATCTTACACACTCCCTATTAAAAGAAGCTAACCCCACTCTAGCAGGCAACTGCTAGCTTTGTTTTTACCTATTAACTACAACTTACACCGTAATTCCTGCTTCAGCTCAGGACTGGGTTTTTTCCCAAGTAGCCTTCCACCCCCATTATGAACTAGGCACCCCCCCTCCAATTCCCAGACTTAAAAGCCTGAATAGACCATTCTAACTCCTTTTCTAGCTCAGACAAGCCTCTCGCCACAACAGAACAAGTAGCTCTATTATTACGTCCCTATTTTTCGATTACCTGACCCCTATACTAACCATACCAAGCCCATCCTAGGTCCCATAACCACCAACACCTTTCTAAATCTTCAAGCCCCTTTATGCATTCAATGCTACCTACCCTCTGGACAACCACCTACCTTCAAGCCACTCTACTTTTACCCTACGACTCCAGGGCCCAGTTGACCATACCAATCTCCAGATCTTCAGGGTTACCTTATGCTTTTTAGGCACTGCCCCCTCCACCACCACCAAATTAACATCACCCTCCTACAGAACATAAACTTTGGATACTGTAATGGAAGACACTCTGTCTTTCCCTCCAAACCTGGACGCCATCTCCCTCTGAAGCTCATCCCTGCACTATAGACGAATGCCTCCTCATCCCATCCTTTAAAGATAATCTCTCTAACCAGCTCTTAATGGACACAAATGCTTCCTCTTCCACTGGGAAAGTAAAGACAAAAACTCTGCTCAAAAAACCCCAAACAATCCCTTACAACCACTCACGGCAGCTGCCTTAGCTAGCACCCTAGGGGCATGGATGTACAAAGACAACAAACTTACACATCTTTTAACATACACAACCAATTCTGCTTACCTAGCCAAGGCATATTCTTCCTATGTGGCACCTTAATTTATCTCTGCCTCCCCACCAATTGGACCAGCACCTGCACCCTAGTATTTCTTAGTCCCAAAATTGACATTGCACCAGGAAACCAATCCCTGCCTATCCCAATTCAGGACTCAGTTCGGCATCGTTGAGCCATACAACTCATACGCTTACTTGTCTGACTAGGAATTGCCACCCCCGCAGGAACTGGAGTAGCAGGACTATTCACTTCCCTCACCTACTATCGCTCACTCTCAAAAGACCTTACATACAATACAGAGAACATAGATAACACCATCTCAAACCTCCAATCACAATTAGATTCATTGCAGTCATAGTCCTCCAAGACCGCAGAGGTCTTGACTTAATGCCAAAAAAGGAGGTCTCTGCATTTTCTTAGATAAGCAGTGCTGTTTGTATCTCAGCCAATCAGGTTTGGTACAAGATGCAGTCAAAAAACTCAAAGACTAAACCCAAAAAATAAAAGAAAACAGCTTCTCTGCCTGGCTGTCTTGGCCCCCATTTTCTCTCAGTTCTTGAGATCCTGGGACCCCTGGCTACTCCCCCTCTTTGGCCCTGTTATAACTATCCTCCTTCTCCTGGCCTTTGGGCCCTGCCCCTTGCACCTCTTCCTCAGTTTTTACAGAACCGCATCTGGGCCTTCACCCACGGAACCATACAGGACATGATGTTACTCCAAGAATACCAACAATTTCAAAACCAGAACCAAAACCAACCCCTACCTTCCAGCCTCTTCTCCTAACCACTGCCCCCTCTCAGCTTGAAGCAACCTGACAAGAACAATGCCCCTTTTCCATCATCTATTAAAAGGCTGGAATGTTAGGGTCAACCCAACTAGACTGTTCCCCTCCTTTCCCATAAGTCTTCCAATACAGTCCTTTGTGACCCCCATGCAGCTCCCCTGAAGCTAGAAGTAGACCCTCCACCACTGACCCTTCCAGTACCTTTGTGATCAAAGGACTTCAGCTGAACTGGCTGATGCTTCAGGATGCGTTCAGAATACCTGTCCACTTTGCATAACAAAGCTGGCAAAAAACATCTCCAGGATGTGGTTAGGACACCTGTACCCCCGACTCAGTCCCCACACCCCAACCCACTTCCTTGCCCTATAAAGCCCTGCTGTAACCTGTAAGTGGGGCTGCCTCCTCTGCCTGTCAAGGAGCAGCTTGGCAGGACAATAAAACTAGCTTGCCTGACTGGGTCTACTCGTCCTTTCTCTCGGCTATCCTTACAATCAGCATAAAGGGGACATACCTTAAGGTAATAAAATCCATCTATGACACACCCACAGCCAGCAATATTCTGAACAGGGAAAAGTTGAAAACATTTCCTCTGAGAAGTGGAACAAGATGAGAATGGGCACTTTCACCACTTGTATTCAACATAGTACTGGAAGTCCTAGCCAGAACAAGCACACAAGAGAAAGAAATAAAGGGCATCTAAATTGGCAAAGAGGAAGTCAAAATGTCACCGTTCATTGATGATAAAATCAAATATGTAGAAAACACTAAGGACACACCCAAAAGCTTATAGATCTGATAAATGAATTCAGTAAAGTTTCATGATGCAAAATCAATTTACACAAATCAGTAGCACTGCTATACACCAACAGCCACCAAGCTGGGAATCAAATCAAGGACTCAACTTCTTTAACAACAGCTGCGAAAACAAAATATTTAGAAATACACCTAACCAAGGAAGTGAAAGATCTCTAAAAGAAAATCTACAAAACACTGCTGAAAGAAATCATAGATAACACAAAGGGAAAAACATCCATGTTCATAGATAGGTAGAGACAATATTGTGAAAGTAACCATACTGCCAGAAGCAATCTACAAATTCAAGGTAATTCTTACCAGAATAAAATTATTATTTTTCATAGAACTTGAATAAACAATCCTAAAATTTAGATGGAACCAAAAATGAGCATGCATAGCCAAAGCAAAACTAATCAGAAAGAATAAATCTAGAAGCATCACATTACCCAACTTAAAACTATACTACAATGCTGTAGCTACCAAAACAGCATGGTACTGGTATAAAAATAGGCACATGGACCAATGGAACAGAATAGGAAACCCAGAAATAAAGCCAAATACTAACAGCCAACTGATCTTTAAAAAAGTAAACAAAAACATAGAGACAGGGTTTCACCATGTTGGCCAGGATAGTCTCGATCTCTTGACCTTGTGATCCACCTGCCTCAGCCTCCTAAAGTGTTGGGATTACAGGTGTGAGTCACCACGCGTGGCCACTAAATTGCTTAGTTATGCCGTTTGAATAAATTTTGTTGTGCAAGTCAAATTACCTATGATAGCCCCTCAGTTATCAGTGCTATGCTCCTAAATTAGAGAAACAAACCTGATATTTAAGAAGACATAAATTTAATGTTAAGTGTGGACTCATGGAGAACATAGACAGCCAAGAGCCACTTGTTCATTCCTGAGTTCTTAAATCTTCTGTTATTAAAAGTGCTGTGTTCCATTCTTAATCAAAGAAGAGATAAAATAATCTAATTTAAATATATATTAAATGTGTGTGTTTGTATGTGTGTGGTGACTACTCTAAATTACTAGAATAGATTACGACAATTTGTGTGTCAAACATACAATCATCAGAAGACAAGCAAAACTTCATGTTTTCTGCTACCTGATGGGCCATTTAAACATTTACACAGAAATTTTATTCATTTGTCATTTATAACGCATGTTTGCTGGTAGCATAATCCCAGCATTTTGGGAGGCTGAGGTGGGAGGATCACCTGAAGTTGGAAGTAAGACCAGCCTGATCAACATGGAAAAATCTTATCTCTACTAAAAATACAAAATTAGCTGGGTGTGGTGGCACATGCGTGTAATCCCAGCTACTGGGGAGGCTGAGGCAGGAGAATTGCTTGAACCCGGGAGGTGGAGGTTGCAGTGAACCAAGATCGCACCATTGCACTCCAACCTGGGCATCAAGAGTGAAACTCCGTTTCAAACAAACAAACAAACAAACAAACAACTTTCTCATGTAAGAAGGCTGATGTTAAAAGATATTAGGAAACAGGTTTTCCTCATGGGACATTTCTGAAAAAGTCTCCAATGATAAAGATACTTATTTCATTAGACAAGTTGTGAAACTGTTAAATAAGGTGTTACAGATAAAATAGTATTGAGAAAAGCTAGCTAAAGTGACTGGATTGCTTTTGTAATTGCAGATTGATGAAAATCAGATCTACTTAGAGTGAAAAAAATGTGTTGATCCTTATAAAATAGTCATTGGAAGGCCGATGCATCTCATAATAGAACCTCACGTATCTTCTGCTACTGAAGTCTAATATGACTAAATGCAGCAAGGCTTTAATGCATTATGGCAAAGCAGATTTTCACCAGGTAAAGAATGCTTTTAGTAGTCTACTGACTGAGTACAGTAAAACCCTTTATAATCTAGAACCCAGAGATTGAGTCTGTCTGCGATCTCTACTGCAGCAAGACTTCAGGACCTTAAACCCTGGGTTCATAATCTCACAACTCAGAAGGGTCCCCCCAAACTCTTGCAATTTTAAACACATAGGAGATTTTAAGTAAAGCTAACCAGGGATGTTTCTGCTCAAAAGCAGATGGCAACTTTGTTGTAGATAGCTTTTTTCCCCACAAGATAAAAAAATAAGACATCTCTGCTGTCATGACACTCTAGTTCACTATTATTTTCCTTTTTTTTTTGAGACGGAGTCTAGCTCTGTCACCCAGGCTGGAGTGCAGTAGCCGGATCTCAGCTCACTGCAGGCTCCGCCTCCCGGGTTTAAGCCGTTCTCCTGCCTCAGCCTCCCGAGTAGCTGGGACTACAGGCGCCCGCCACCTCGCCCGGCTAGTTTTTTGTACTTTTTAGTAGAAACGGGGTTTCACCATGTTAGCCAGGATGGTCTCGATCTCCTGACCTCGTGATCCGCCCGTCTCGGCCTCCCAAAGTGCTGGGATTACAGGCTTGAGCCACCGCGCCCGGCCTCACTATTATTTTCTTATGGCTCTCCAAATGACAGAAATAAAAAAGGGGTCTCTTGTGTGTACTCATGGGATATAATTTTATATGTGGAAGATTTTGCAGCGAATCTTATATATGAAAATACTTGTATCTTGATAGGTAAAAGATGAAAGGCCCATGTGGGTGATAATTTCTAAAAGGACATTTGTTGCCTCATAATATCAGAAAGAGAGTATCAGTCCATTTCTCTTAACCTACTTTATACATTAAACAGAATTTATTCAGAGTAGGTTTTGGATCATTGCCAGGACGCCATTACTCTTCTAAATGAGCATGATTTGTTAGGTCTTTTTTTCCTGTGGTTTAGAGTAAATGAGGCAATGGTCAGAAATTTATCTCCCATAATAGGTTCTATAGCAGATTCTACTGTGATTTTTTTTTTTTTTTGAGACAAAGTTTTATTCTTGATGCTCAGGTTGGAGTACAATGGCACGATCTCAGCTCACTGCAACCTCTGCCTCCTGGGTTCAAGTGATTCACCCGCCTCAGCCTCCCAAGTAGCTGGGATTACAGGCATGCGCCACCACGCCCAGCTACTTTTGTATTTTTAGTAGATGGGGTTTCTCCATGTTGGTCAGGCTGGTCTCGAACTCCTGACCTCAGGTGATCTGCCTGCCTCAGCCCCCCAAAGTGCCGGGATTACAGGTGTGAGCCACTGCACCTGGCCAGCAGATTCTATTGTAAAATCTATGGTTACACTACAGACTTTGAATTTTCTTACTAAAGTTGTGCTAAATAATAGAATTTCTCTAAATTACTTACCGGATGAACAGAGAAGTGTCTGTGTAGTTGCTAATACTTGTAGTTGCACATGGAGAAATACATCGGGTATTATCAGAGATTTAGTTGTAGGGGATTAATGAACAGGCTCCTGGGTTGAAATGAGCAGACTATTTATCTAACTAATTATTTGATCTACTTAATTTTAGTTGATTGGTTCATGGGGACCCTGGCTTATAAGCATACTTGAAACTTTTGGTATTATCCTCTTGAAAGTCAAAAGAGTGTCTCTCTACTGCACTGTATTCTTTGAAAAGTTATGTGTTCGCATCTAGTCATCTCTAGAATATCAACGGGTTTCTCTTTAACTGGAATGAGAAAAACTCAAAGATTTATGTGACCATCGGAACACCATAACCTATGAATAACCTAATAGGACAAAAACTCAAAATAATAAAAATTGAGAGTGGCACTAAGACCCTGAATTTTGGTCACACTGTGACCTATGTGAGAACTTAACCAAAAGGGAGGAATTTTAATTTTAATTTTTTATTTTTTTGAGATGGAGTCTCACTCTGTCACCAGGCTGGAGTGCAGTGGCATGATCTTGGCTCACTACAACCTCTGCCTCCCAGGTTCAAGCAATTCTCCTGCTTCAGTCTCCCGGGTATCTGGGACTAGAGGCGCACACCACTATGCCCGGCTAATTTTCTTTTGTATTTTTAGTAGAGGCGGGGTTTCACCATGTTGGCCAGGATGGTCTTGATCTCTTGATCTCGTGATCCGCCCACCTCGGCCTCCCAAAGTGCTGGGATTACAGGCATGAGCCACCACGCCTGGCCGAGGGAGGAATTTTTAAAATAAAATTATTGGAGGCCATTGTTCTGGACTGAGCTCGTGCACTAGGCCCAAACAGACCCAACTCAACCAAAATGGAGTTACTCATGCTAAATGTGACATAATCAAGCTGAAAATTCAACTCCTGACCTCAAGTGATTGCCCGCCTTGGCCTCCCAAAGTGCTAGGATTACAGGCATGAGCCACTGCACTGGCCTATAGTGTGTAATTTTTTTTTTTTTTTTTTTTTTTTTGAGATGGAGTTTCGCTCTTGTTGCCCAGGCTGGAGTGCAATGGCGCAATTTCAGCTTACCGCCATCTCCGCCATCTCTGCCTCCCAGGTTCAAGCGATTCTCCTTCCTCAGACTCCCAAGTAGCCGGGATTACAGGCATGTGCCACCACGCCTGGCTAATTTTGTATTTTGAGTAGAGACGGGGTTTCTCCATGTTGGTCAGGCTGGTCTTGAACTCCTGACCTCAGATGATCCGCCTGCCTTGGCCTCCCAAAATGCTGGGATTGCAGGCGTGAGCCACCGAGCCCAGCAAGCTTGTTTTTTTTTTTCCTCTTTTTTTTTTTTTTTTTTTAACATTATAGATGAGAGGTTTCTGTGTTGCCCAGCCTGGCCTCGAATGCTTAGCCTCGCCTCCTTAGGCACCAGGACAACAGGCCTGACCAACACAGCTCCCTAATTTTGATCAATAGGTTTTTTTTTTTTGTACATGGTAAACTCAAACCTAACTAGATATGTAAATACAGTGTAACCTATTCCTGTACCAACCACTGTGTTTTTGCCAATAAAAGGATATCAGCTGTTCAAACCATGTTCAAATGAGGCAAATTCCAGGCTGTAATCCATATGGCTATTTTTGTACCTCACTTTCATTTTCTGTATGTCACTTTGCTTTTTCTGTTCATTAATCTTCCACCATAGGATTGTGCTGGAGTCCCTCTGGGCCTACTCTGAATTCACAGGGTGCCTGATTTGCAAGTTAGTCTTTGCTTGATTAAACTCTGTTACATTTGATTTCTCTAAAGTTTTTTTTTTCTTTTTCTTTTTTTTTTTGTTTTTTTTTTGTTTGTTTGTTTGTTTTGAGACGGAGTCTCGCTCTGTCACCCAGACTGGAGTGCAATGGCGCGATCTTGGCTCACCGCCATCTCTGCCTCCCAGGTTCAAGCGATTCTCCTGCCTCAGCCTCCTGAGTAGCTGGGACTGCAGGCGCCTGCCACCACGCCGGGCTAATTTTTGTATTTTTAGTAGAGACGGGGTTTCTCCGTGTTGGTCAGGCTGGTCTTGATCTCCCGACCTCAGGTGATCCACCCGCCTTGGCCTCTCAAAGTGCTGGGATTAGAGGCATGAGCCACCATGCCCCGCAAGTTTTTTTCTTTTAAAAGTTTTCGGCCGGGCGCGCATGCTCAAGCCTGTAATCCCCACTTTGGGAGGCCGAGACGGGCCGCGTCAAGACCATCCTGGTTAATTTCTCTACTAAAAAGTACAAAAAAAAGCCTGTAGTCCCAGCTACTTGGGAGGCTGAGGCAGGAGAATGGCGTGAACCCGGGAGGCGGAGCTTGCAGTGAGCTTCTGGCCACTGTTCCAGCCTGGGCGACAGAGTGAGACTCCGTCTCAAAAAAAAAAAAAAAAAAAAAAAAAAAAAGTTTTCAATTTTTTTTTTTCTGTGATCAAAAATACATAATATGTCGTTGGGCTTTGGTTTTATAAACTTGTCCCTAACCTGTTTTCCCAAAGTATTCTGTGTCTTTTAAAATTGTCTCTGCAATTTCTTTTCTTTTCTTTTCTTTTCTTTTTTTTGAGACAGAGTCTCACTCTATCAGTCTGACTGGAGTGCAGTGGTATAACTCCTCATGGCTAACTGCAGCCTCCACTTTCCTGGGTCCAGCAATCCTCCTGTTCCATTCACCTGAGTAACTGGGACTATAGTCATGCACTATTATGTCTGGCTAATTTTTAAATTTTTTTTCGTGCAGACAGGATCTTACTATGTTGTGCAGGCTGCACTTGAACTCCTGAGCTCATGTGATTTTCCCATCTCAGCCTCCCAAAGTGCTAGGATTACAGGTGTGAGCCACCGTGTGCTTCTGCAATTTCTTAGGAGGATTATTCCCAATAATAAACAGTATTATATAGTCACAAATCTAAAGGGGATCTTGATTCTATTATTAAAGTGTCACTATTCAGGATTTCAAGGATCTGTGGCAGCTACTTTAGCATTGTAGTGTGATCTATGGAGGTGAATGGGCTTTGGAGTCAGACACAGTTGATCCTGAGTCTCAGCCCAGCCACTTAGTAACTGTGGGTCTTTGGACAAGTTTCTTGATGTGGAAGAGTTCTATAAACAACATACACAAAAAAGGGCAGAATGATACTGATTGCAAAAATGGTAGCAATTTTTCATTTCTCCTATATCCATGTCTATTGCCAGGTGCTTTTACAGCTGTTCCCATCGAGGTCCAGAACCTGTTTTCTGAACACTGGAGCTGGCTGGCCTTGTTTACTCAGGACAGTGGAAACTTGTGAACGTGACAGTGGGCTAGTTTGGGGCCTAGACCCAAATGGTCTTGAATGCTTCTATTTTTATTTCATAATGCTGTCATTTCCATTAAAAAAGCCCATGTTAGCCAACTGGAGGATAAGGTACCATGGGGTGGAGAAACAAGTTGCCCCTGTTGACAGTCACAGAATCAGAAGCGCACTCCCAGAAACACAGTTGCCCAGTCAACAAGCAGCTGATGATACATGTCTGAAGGAGCTCAGCTGAGACCAGAAGGATGGCCCCATTGAGACCAGCCTAAATGACTGACTATCTCGATTATGACCTAATAAGTTTGGATGTTTTGTTACGCTGCAGTAGCTAACTAATACATGCACCCAGTGCAGTTAGGATGCTGGGATTTAATGACAGGTTGATTACTAGTTACCTTCTAATAGTGGACACCCTAAAGCTACTGAGTTTTCCCTGATTTAAAGTTGGATGTCTTGTAAGACAATACTGAATAATGCAGGAGTACATGTGGGCATGTATATATGTGGTTGGCACTTATACTCACAAGTATCTCACACCACAGGAGAAAACAGATAACCATAGCCTGACCATTAGGGCCAAGGCCATGTAGCAGAATAAGTTTGCCTTTAATCTATTTTCTTCATATCTAATAATTGGAGGTCAAGACTGTGGACAGATCTGAAGACAGAGGTTTTTCGCCTGTGGGCCCATCAGCCTTTGTTCACTGTCTGATCTCTGGAAGAGGGGTGGCAACAGATGGCAAACAGTGGTTATTTTATTCCTGTCGCCCTCTGCTTTTTCTGTGGTCACTCTTTTCTGTTTCATCCTCGGAACTAAAAAGAGATGTTGGTAAAGAGAGGCCGTCACCTTACCTCTGGCAGAAAGGTGATGTTCAGGCCCTTTACCCCCCCCCCCACCCCCGATGTCAGAGCTTCACTTCAGTGTGACAGCTACTAGCCATGTGTGGCTGCTGCGTGTCTAAAATGTGACTGGTCTGAATTGCAATGTGCTAGAAAGGTACAATACAGAGTTAGTTTCAGTGATTTAGCTCCAAATATATGTACTTACTTCATTCATAATTACACATTGTTCACATATTAAAATTATAATATTTTGGATATATTGGGTTAATTAAATTGTTACAGTCGAGTCCACCTGTTTCTTGTTTCTTTTTAAAGTTTGGCTACTAGGAAACTTAAAATTCACATGTGGTTTACATTTTATTTACTTTACATTTTATTTATTTTATTTCAGAGGATTGCCTCCTTTTAAAAATCTCAGGCTGCCTGCTCGAAGGACCAGAAGCCAGGAAGGTCATAAAAGTTGAAATTTTAAAATAATTATTATATTCTTTTCATTTGTGACTAGCCATATAATAAATTATTTATAAATGCACATAACCCTATGCACAAATTTAAATGTAAATACCTTCTGGGATGGACCCGGCTCAGGTAAGGCAAGAACCCCTGCCGGAAAAACGTGCAGCCTAGGCTGTCGCTCAGCCTAGGTTCATTTAGCCCAACACCTTTAGGGCCTGAGGGGCGGGTCTTAAACATTATCCAATCAGAAACGCTGGGCTGGACCGGCTTCCGGGTTCGCTGCGGCCTGTTTCTCGCGGCAGCCGGAGCTCCAGGTCTCGTCTTCACTGACCCGTATCCTCTGCTCATACAGGTCCAGCGTCTGTGGCCCTGTGTCCTGCAGATATTGGGAGATCCACAGGTAAGACGCCAGGACTCCCTGGAAGCCTAGAAATGGTGAGAGTGCTGGGTCCGACATCCCAAGAGGGGAAGAGGCGGGTTGGAACCGGTGGGAAGTGACTGTGGCGGGACTCAGGCCTCCCCTCAGTCAGCTCCACAATCTGCTCCCCGAGTTCTCCTTGCCCAGCTCGGCCTCAGCCCCCTTCGGCCATAAGATGGCGGCTACGCTGACAGCCAGGCCCCGGGAGTCCTGTCTCCTCCCTGCGTAGTGACTGTGCCCTGGCCTGGAACCTCTGCACCAGCAGCGCCTCGTCTCTCCCAGATTCTGCGGGGACCAGGGAGGGGCGTCAGGGGAGAATCCTGACTCAGGATGCAGGTTCATGAATGGGAAGAGCTTTGGTCTGTGGAGTTCCCAATTCCTGTTTTCTCCTATTAAAAGTGTTTGAGCGTCACCGCAAAAATATTAAAGATTTAATCAAAGAGTGATTCAAAAGTTATAGAGCACCCAGCTATGGTTTGTAGTTTGTGGTTCATGGGAGGGGCTTGAAGGAAAGACTTTCATAAGGTGCATGATGAAGAAAACCAAATCCAATAATTGGTTAGGTACAGTTACATACTTTCTTAATTTGTACAATCAAGGTGGAAATTTCCTGGTTATGTAATCGGAGGTTAATTGGTTAAGCCTGAATTTTGTTTCCTTCAATGTAGTAGTTTACAAAAAATGCGTTTGAGTAAGAGTTTTTAAAAAGTAGGGACCCTGGGACTAGAGCCACCTCAGTCCAATTGCCTGCCACTTAGTTATTCTCACATTCCACAGGGAACTGCTTTTCCCCTGGATTTTTCACATGTGTCTCGAGCCTACCCCCATGTGTCTCAAGTCTACCCTCTAGCCCTCATTCCTTCAGCCTACCTCTGGCTTGCAGTCAAGTACCAGATTTCCAGTTTCTTCTGACAGTCCCGATGACAACTTTCCTTTCCTGATTCACATTGTCAACTATTTTTCCTTTAGTGTACATTTCTGATACTGTATTTTGATTAATCATTTTTTGACAAAGCATTGGATGGCACTTTAAAAAAAAATTGTTTTGTTTGGAAATATTTCCCATGAGAATAAAGCAAAGAATAATCCCCTGACACTATTGTAAAAACTCTCTGTGCCTCTTCTTTTTTTTAATCTTCCCTAGGCACGGAGATCTTATCAGAAAGTTTTCAGATCAAGGCTTTCCTTTGGAAACTTTATGGAGTGATGTGTCCTCAGCCAACCTTCAGTTTTTTTCTGGTCCTGGGTTTCAGTACTGTCTGAAGATAAACCAAGATGCCCACCATGGCTTTGTCTACTAGAGTGTCTAGTGAATATCAGCTCCCGGGTTATTTTCTCCCTGAGGACAACCTGAGGTATAGAGTGTATCCTGAAGGGAGTAGGTGGATGCCCTGGGGCTGAGAGGCATCTCCTGGCATACTCTTCCTTTGAAAAGCCAACCCCTTCAGACATTAAGATTGTCTTCACCCAACCTAGCTTCCCTTTCTTGGAGACACATTACTGGCCAGCCAATCAGTTGCTGAAATCGAGAGGGAAACACAGAAATCATTTTTTGCCCCTTGGATTCTCTAAGTTTTGTGAAAAAGTATCCCAAAGACAAAAAAAAAAACAACTTATGTAAGTGAGATGGTGCAAGAACTTAACAAAGTAAAATGCGGCCGGGCGCGGTGGCTCAAGCCTGTAATTCCAGCACTTTGGGAGGCTGAGACGGGCGGATCATGAGGTCAGGAGATCGAGACCATCCTGGCTAAAACGGTGAAACCCCGTCTCTACTAAAAAATACAAAAAACTAGCCAGGCGCGGTGGCGGGCGCCTGTAGTCCCAGCTACTCGGGAGGCTGAGGCAGGAGAATGGCGTGAACCCGGGAGGCGGAGCTTGCAGTGAGCTGAGATCCGGCCACTGCACTCCAGCCTGGGCGACAGAGCAAGACTCCGTCTCAAAAAAAAAAAAAAAAAAAAAAAAAAAAAAGTAAAATGCACATGGGACAGTACTGGGCATAATGCAGTGTCTCCTGAGTGAGTGGTTATTGAGCACAGGAGCAGGATTCGGTGGATGAACTCTGAAGTGATTGACTGGCCTGACTTGACAAATGAGTCAGACACATCTGTTTTCTAATCAGCACTGATACTCCCTTGGTTTGTCGCCTGGAAAAGATTTGTTTTCACTTATTTTGACTTCTTTTTTTTTTTTTTTTTTTTAGTAGAGACGGGGTTTCTTCATGTTGGTCAGGCTGGTCTCGAACTCCTGACCTCAGGTGATCCGCCTGCCTCGGCCTCCTAAAGTGCTGGGATTATAGGCCTGAGCCACCACACCTGGCCTCTGACTTTCATTTTTTAATGGTAAATTGCATTTTATTAGTAGGACTTGAAAGGTAAGAAAATATACATAAAGGCCATAAAAGCTGGGTTTCAGAAAAAAATTAGTATCTAATCATATATTTCATTTGTTAAAAATTCTCATTTACCTATTTCATTCTTAGAGTGAGTTTAGGAATTTTCTCAGGTGTATTTTTTTTTTTTTTTTTTTGAGACGGAGTCTCGCTCTGTCCCCCCAGGCTGGAGTGCAGTGGCTCGATCTGGGCTCACTGCAAGCTCCGCCTCCCGGGTTCATGCCATTCTCGTGCCTCAGCGACTTGAGTAGCTGGGACTACAGGCACGCGCCACCACGCCCGGCTAATTTTTGTATTTTTAATAGAGACGGTGTTTCACCATATTAGTCAGGCTGGTCTCGAACTCCTGACCTCGTGATCTGCCCACCTTGGCCCCCCAAAGTGCTGGGATTGCAGGCGTGAGCCATTGCGCGTGGCCCCGATTTTCTTCCTTTTAACTTCTATTTTTGGTTTTGGAGTACATGTGCAGGTTTGCTACATAGGTAAAATTGTGTCATGAGGGTTTGATGTGCAGATTATTATTTCAC
The DNA here is from genome assembly GCF_024542745.1 of Macaca thibetana thibetana. NCBI lineage: Eukaryota > Metazoa > Chordata > Mammalia > Primates > Cercopithecidae > Macaca > Macaca thibetana. The sequence goes on from NC_065596.1 coordinate 3,228,737, forward strand.
TGAAGTACTAAGCATAGCACCAGACAGGTATTTTTTCTGATTGTTGTAGAGGACTGTGCTCGCAAACGGGATGTTCCCAATAAGCCCTGCTCTTGCAAACAAAGCAGGACATTCTTTCTCTGCAAACAAGAAGGATAAAGGAGCCAGCTGTAAACAGCGGACTCGGAACTGGTCAGTGTTTACTGATCTTGCGAGTCAAGGAAAGGTCAGAGAAGCAACACATGTCCTGTGACTTGGCAACGTTCCACAAACGGCTGGATAAAATAAAGCAGAGTGTGCCGTTTGGGGCGGCCGCCATGTATGTCTTGTCCTGTGTTGTCTTGTGTGTTCATTCCTTTGTTTAGGAAACACGCGGACCCCAACAAATTGTCTTTTTTTTTTTTTCTTTCTTGACAGTATCTCACTCTGTTGCCCTGGTTAAAGTGCATTGGCACAATCTCAGCTCACTGCAACCTCCGCTTCCTGAGGTCAAGCGATTCTTGTGCCTCAGCCTCCTGTGTAGCTGGTACTATAGGCATAGGCCACTATGCCCTGCTAATTTCTGCATTTTTAGTAGAGACGAGGTTTCGCCATGTTGGCCAGGCTTGTCTTGAACTACTGACCTCAGGTGATCCACCTGCCTTTGCCTCCCAAAGTGGTGGGATTACAGGCATGAGCCACCACTTCTGGCTCCTTTTTGTCTTTTCATCCTCCCCCTTCAACTCGGCCTCAGTGCTTCTTTTCCATTCTTTGTGTCCATGTGTTCTTAACATTTAACTTACTTATAAATGAGAACATGCAATTGTTTTTCTGTTTCTGCATTAGTTTTCTAAGGATAATAGTTGCCAGCTCCCTCCATGCTGTTGCACAGAGCATGATCCTGTTCTTTTTTTCATGGCCACATAGTATCCCATGATTTATATGTGCTATATTTTGTTTTTATTGAATGTTTTATTTTAATTATTTTTCAGAGACAGGTCTCATTCTGTCACTCAGGCTGAAGTGCAGTGGTGTTATGTCTCCTCACTGCAGCCTCAACCTCCTGGGCTTGAGCAATCCTCCTACCTCAGCCCCCCAGGTAGCTGGGACTACAGGTGTGCACCACCATGCCCAGCTAATTTTTCTTTTTGTATTTTTTGGAGAGATGAAGTTTTGCCATTTTGCCCAGGCTGGTCTTGAACTCCTGAGCTCTGGCAGTCTACCTGCTTTGGCCTCCCAAAGTGTTGGATTACAGGCATAAGCCACCATTCCTGCCCATACCATATTTTCTTTATCCAGTTTTCCACTGATAGGCATTTAAGTTGGTTCCATGTCTTTGCTATTGCGAACAGTGCTACAATTAGCATGCATGTGCATCATGTGTTTTTTGATAGAATAGCTTATATTTCTTTGGGTATATACCCAACTGTGAGGTTGCTAAATGGCAAATTCTGTTTTTAGTTTTGTGAGGAATCACGACACTGCTTTTCACAATGGTTGAACTAATTTACACTTTGACCAGCAGGGTATAAGCATTTTCTTTTCTCTGCAGCCTTGCCAGCATCTGTTACTGACTTGTTAAATATAGCCCTTCTGACTGGTGCGAGATGGTATCCCATTGTGGTTTTTGAAAATATTTCTCTAATGATTAGTACTGAGCATTTTAAAACTATGGTTGTTAGCCAATGTAAGTCTTGTTTTGAAAAGCATCTGGGCCGGGCATGGTGGCTAACGCCTGTAATCCCAGCACTTTGGGAGGCCGAGGCGGGCAGATCACCTAAGTTCGGGAGTTCGAGACTTGCCTGACCAACATGGAGAAACCCCATCCCTACTAAAAATACAAAAAAATTAGCCAGGTGTGTGGGCACATGCCTGTAATCCCAGCTACTCGGGAGACTGAGGCAGAAGAATCACTTGAACCCAGAAGGTGGAGGTTGTGGTGAGCTGAGATCGTACCACTGCACTCCAGCCTGGGCAACAAGAGTGAAACTTTGTCTGAAAAGAAAGAAGGAAAGAAGAAAGAAAGAGAGAGAGAGAGAGGAGAGAAAGAGAAAGACAAAAGAAAGGAAAGAAAGCAAAAGGAAAGAAAGAAAAGAAAAAGAAAGAAAAGAAAAGAAAGAGAAGCGGGGAGAGGGAGGGGGGAGGGAGGAAGGAAGGAAGGGAAGGAAGGGAAGGAAGGAGAAGCAAGAAAAGCATCTGTTTGGCCAGGTGCAGTGGATCACGGCTGTAATCCCAGCATTTTGGGAGGCTGAGGGAGGTGGATCATTTGAGGTCAGCTCTAGACCAGCCTAGTCAACATGGCAAAATTCTGTCTCTACTGAAAATACAAAAATTAGCTGAGTGTGGTGCTGCACACCTGTAGTCCCAGCTACTCTGAGGCAAGAGAATTGCTTGAACCTTGAGCCAGAGGTTGCAGTGAGCTGAGATCATTCCACTGCACTCTAGCCTGGGCAACAGAGTGAGACTCATTCTCCAAAGGAAAAAAAAAAAGCTTCTATTTATATCCTTTGCCTACTTTTTAGTGAGGTTGTTTTTTTCTTGTAAACTTAAGTTCCTAATGGATTCTGCATATTAGACCTTTGTCAGAAGCATGGTTTGCAAATATTTTCTTTTTTTCTGTAGGTTGTCTGTTTACTATGTTAATAGTTTCCTTTGCTGTAAAAAGCTCTTTAGTTAGGTCTCATTTGTCAATTTTTGCTTTTGTTGCAATTGCTTTTGGTATCTTCATTATAAAATATTTGCCAGTTCCTATGTCTAGTTCCTATTTCTTAGGTTATTTATCTTGCAGGGTTTAAAAAAATAATAATTTTGGCCGGGCGCAGTGGCTTACGCCTGTAATTCCAGCACTTTGGGAGGTTGAGGCAGGTGGATCATCTGAGGTCAGGAGTTCGAGACCAACTTGACCAATATGGTGAAACACTGTCTCTACTAAAAATACAAAATTAGCCAGGCATGGTGGCGCATGCCTGTGATTCCAGCTACTCGGGAGGCTGAAGCAGGAGAATCGCTTGAACCCAGAAGGCGGAGGTTGCAGTGAGCCAAGATTGCGCCATTGCACTCCAGCCTGGGCAACAAAGTGAAACTCCATCTCAAATAATAATAATAATAATAATAATAATAATTTTAAGTTTTACATTTAAGTTTTTAATTCGTCTTGAGTTGATTTTTATATATGGTTTAAGGAAGGGGTCCAGTTTCCATCTTTTACATAGTCCTACCTAGTTATTCCAGCACCATCTATTAAATAAAAAATTCTTCCCACTTTCCTCTTGTCAGCTTTGTTGAAGTTCAGATGGTTGTAGATGTGTGGCATAAGGAAGGGGTCCAGGTTCAGTCTTCTACATAGGGGTAGCTAGTTATAGCAGCACCATTTATGGAATTCTTCCCACACTCCTCTTGTTAGCTTTGTCGAAGATCAGATGGTTGTAATGTTATGACATTATTTCTGGGCTCTCTGTTTTGTTGCATTTGTCTATCAATCTGTTTTTGTATCAGTATCATGGTGCTTTGGTTACTGTAGCTCTGTTGTATAGTTTGAAGTGGGATAATGTAATGCCTCCCGCTCTGTTCTTTTTGGTTAGAATTGCCTTGGCTATTTGGGTTCTTTTTCAGTTTCATATAAATTGTAAACTAGTGTTTTTTGTTTTTTTTAGAATGTTATTTTGTAGTTTGATAGGAATAGTAACAAATTGTTAAATTTATTTTGGCAGTATGGCCACTTTAATGATACTGATCTTTTCTATCCATGAGCATAAAGTGGTTTTTTATTTGCTTGTGTCACCTCTGACTTTTTTTTTTTTTTTTGGATGGAGTTTCACTCTGTCACCCAAGGCTGGAGTGCGGTGGCGCGATCTCGGATCACTGCATCGTTCACCTCCTGGGTTCAAGCAATTCTCTGCCTCAGCCTCCTGAGTAGCTGGGATTACAGGCGCCCACCACCATGCCCGGCTAATTTTTGTATTTTTAGTAGAGATGGGGTTTTGCCATATTGGCCAGGCTGGTCTTCAACTCCTGACCTCAGGTGATCTGCCTGCCTCGGCCTCTTAAAACTGAAAATCGTGTTTAGTATGTTGGGAGGCAGTACTTATGAACACCAGTCACATTGCCCTTTTGAGTATATGGTTGAAGGACATGTTTAAAGAAAAATTATTACAGCATGCCAGTTTCTAATTTCTCCAAGGAATTATAATCCCAGAATGTTGAGTATTGGTCTTCTATCTTTTCTGGCTTGTGGGATTTCTGCTTAGAGTTCCACTGTTAGTCTGATGGGCTTCTCTTTGTAGATTACCTGGCCTTTCTCTCTGGCTGCCCTTATCATTTTTTCCTGAATTTCAGCCTTGAAGAATGTGATGATTCTATGTATTGAGGTTGGTTTTCTCATGGAGTATCTTACTGGGTTCTCTGGACTTTCTGAATTAAAATGTTGGACTCTCTTGTTAGGTTAGAAAAGTTCTTCTGGGTGATATCCTAAAGTATATTTTTCAAGTTGGTTCCATTCTCCCCATCTCTTTAAGGTATCCCAGTCAGATGCAGGTTGTCTTTTTACATAATCACATAGTTCTCAGAGATTTTTTTCATTTCTTTTTGCTTCAACCTTGTCTGGATGTCTCATTTCAGCAAGATAGTCTTCAAGCTCTGAATTCTTTCCTCTGCTTGGTCTACTCGATTATTGAGGAACCAAAAAGCACAGTTCAGTTCATTTATGTTCCTCTCTAAACTGGTTATTCAGGTTAACAGCTCCTGTAATGTTTTTCATGGTTCTTAGCATCTTTTCATTGGGTTAGGACATGCTGTCTTAGCTCAGCAAAGTTCACTGTTACCCACCTTCTGAAGCCTACTTCTGTTAATTCATCTCTCTTAGCTTCTGCCCAGTTCTGTTTCATTGCTGGAGAGGTGTTGCAATCATTTGGAGAAGAAGAGGCATTCTGGCTTTTTAAGTCTTCAGCATTCTTGTGTGGATTCTTTCTCAGCTTTGTGAGTTTACCTAACTTCAATCTTTGAGAATGCTGAAATTTGGATAAGATTTTTTGGGAACTTTTTGTTGATGCTGTTGTTGTTATTGCTTTCTGTTTGTTTTTCTTTTAACAGTCAGGGCTGTCTTCTGTAGGGCTGCTGAAATTTGCTTGGGGTTTACTCCAGACCATATTTGCCTGGGTCCGTCCCACACCTGGAGATGTCACCAGTGGAGGCTGCAGAACAGCAGAGATGACTAGTCGCCTGCTTCTTCCTCTGGCATCTTTGTTGCAGAGAAGCACCGACCTGATGACAGTGGGAACACTCCTGTATATGTTGTCTGATGATGTCTGTTGGGAGGTCTCCCCATCAGGATGCATGGGATCGGGGAACCACTTAACAGTGTACTCTAGCTGCCCTTTGGTGGAAAGGGTTTGCTAAACTGGGAAGAATTCCACACATCAAAAGTGCCTAGATTCCTCAGAGCCAGCTTAGGAAAAGACTAAGTCCTCAGAAACCATCTCATTTTTACTGTTTTATGTGTTTTTTTTTTTTTTTTTTTTTTTTTTTTGAGACAGAGTCTTGCTCTGTCGCCCAGGCTGGGGTGCAGTGGCCGGATCTCAGCTCACTGCAAGCTCCGCCTCCCGGGTTTAGACCATTCTCCTGCCTCAGCCTCCCGAGTAGCTGGGACTACAGGCGCCCGCCACCTCGCCTGGCTAGTTTTTTGTATTTTTTAGTAGAGACGGGGTTTCACCGTTTTAGCCAGGATGGTCTCGATCTCCTGACCTCGTGATCCGCCCGTCTCGGCCTCCCAAAGTGCTGGGATTACAGGCTTGAGCCACCGCGCCCGGCCTTGTGTTTCTTATAGATATGTCTTTTTCTCATTTCCTGTTTCACTGCCTTAATTTTTGTGTATTTTAATTTTGTTGTGACACGCTTTATTTTTTTTTTGTTTTGCATACTATCCATAAATATAATGTAATCATCTTGACTTCTAATGTAACCGTGTTGAAAAATGGAGATTAAACATCTTAAAGTTAAAACAATATATTTTAATCTCATACACCTTCAGTTAAATACAAAACCTATACTGTTATGTTTTCCAGTTTGTTATTGATATTACAAATCATATTATCTTACATTACCATTATGATAATGCTATGAAATTCAGTTTTTGCATATGTGTATATCTTTCCCAGAAAATAATGTATCTAATATGATTATTGTTTTGTTGAATTTTGTTATTTTCATTAGAAGCAGCTGCTCTCGGTGTATGTAGGGCGTATGGAGTGCCAATATACTTTTTCAGAATTTGGCTATTTTTGAAGGTTTTTATCTTTCTATTTGGCAGACAGACGTGCTGATGGTATTATAGTTACTTGATTACTGTTTTTTTCAGGACTTTGACTATATTACACAGTTCCCTTCTGGCCTGAAAAAATTTGTTGACAATTTACTGGCTGTCTAATAAGACTATGCTTGCAAATGCCACATCACTTTTATCTTGCAGCTCCTAAGATTCTCTTCTTGTCTGTGACTTTGAAATGGTGCTTTTATATGTGTTTGTTATAAATATATCTTTGTGTGTATCTTAGTTTTTTTGTTGAGCTTCTTCATTTCTATATCAATTTTTCTTTCAAGAGTTTTCAGTTATTCTTTGTTGTATTTTTTTTACATCCAGTTCCTGTTTTTTTGATATTTTAAATATTTTTGTTCTTCCCGTGTTTTGATTTTTATGGTTCTCATTGTTTCTCTTTCACCCATTGAGTATTATTCACTTTATTTTCCTTTTTTAACATAAATGTATATATTTCTTTTATGATGTTTTTCTGAAAATGCTGTAATTTTTTGGTGGAACCACATTGCCCTATTTTTTAATACATTGTAGTCTTCAAATGAAATTTGTACATTAGAAAAAGTTACCTGTCACAATCTTTTAAGGTAGCTTTGTCCTGGTATAGTCCGAAAACTGTTGTCTTGATTAGAGATTCTGGGAGTCTCTCAAATGTGTTCTTAGAATGAGTCTTGTCAATGATTTTGTGTTTATTTTTTAGTTAAAGGCATTTATTCGTGTTTCTTCTTAATAGTAATCACTTGCTACACTTCTTTTCTGTCTTTGATACTGCAGTCTCTCTGCTGCTTTAAAATTTAACTGTAGTTTCAGCAGACTTAAACTGTCATTCCAAAGTATGCCACCATTTCTTTCAGCACTATGTGTTATAAAAAACAGAAACCGGTGTCTGAAAAGGCCTCTAAAAGCAAGTAATGAAGATATATGAGCCGGTATTTACCTTTATTAAAAAAAGCCAAAAGTTGGCAGTTTTCTTCTAAAGGCCATGTTATATTGGGGACCAGAAAGAGCAGTTTTAGGTAAACCTAAGAGACTTTTCTTTTTCTTCTATGTCACTCTTTGCATTGTGCTCACCTGGGGCACTTCACAAACTTAACTCATTTATAAACTTTCCTCACATGTATTTTGGTTAGTGTTTTTGTTACATTTCTATGTCTATAAAGAAATTAGGGCTTTTGATATTTTGGTTTGCCATCTTGTTTATTTAGTTTGTATAATTTTATAGGTGAGATTTGTAAACTATATTAATCTGACTCTAGTAAGTGAAGTAATCTGTTTTTATTTCTTTCAGTTATGTGTTCTCATTTTGCCCAAGACCTTAGGCCAGAGCAAGACATAAAAAATTCTTTCCAAAAAGTGATACTGAGAAGATATAGAAAATGTGGACATGAGAATTTACAATTAACAAAAAGTCATAAGAGCGTAGATGAGTGTAATGTGCACAAAGAAGGTTGTGATGGACTAAACCAGTGTTTGACAACTACCAAGAGCAAAATATTTCAATGTCCTAAATATGTGAAAGTCATTCATAAATTTTCAAATTCATATAGAAATAAGACATACTGGAAAGAAACCTTTCAAATGTAAAAAATGTGACAAATCATTTTGTATACTTTTATACCTAACTCAACATAGAAGATTTTTCTATTAGAGGGAATTCCTACCAATGTGAAGAATGTGGCAAAATCTTTAACTGGTTCTCACCCCTTACTAGACACAGGGGAATTCATACTGGAGAGAAACCCTACAAATGTGAAGAATGTGGCAAAGCTTTCAAGCAGTCTTCAAGCCTTACTACACATGAGATAATTTATACAAGAGAGGAACCCTACAGATGTGAAGAATGTGGCAAAGCCTTTCACTGTTCTTCAACTCTTACTAAACATAAGAGAATTCATACTGGAGAGAAACCCTACAAATATGAAGAATGAGGCAAAGCCTTTAACTTGTTCTCAACTCTTACTAAACATAAGAAAATTCATACTGGAGAGAAACTCGTCAAATGTGAAGAATGTGGCAAAGCTTTTAGTAAGTCCTCAACTCTTGCTAAACATAAGATAATTCATACTAAAGAGAAACCCTTCAAATATGAAGAATGTGGCAAAGCTTTTAACCAATCTTCAACCCCTACTACACATAAAATCATGCTGGAGAGAAACCCTACACATGTAAAGAATGTGGCAAAGGCTTTAACTGGTCCTCAACCCTTACTAAATAGAATTCATACCAGAGAGACCCTACAAATGTGGTCAAGCATTTAATGAGTCCTCAAATCTTACTATGAATAATATAATTCATACTAAAGAGAAACCCTTCAAATGTGAAGAATTTGGCAAAGCCTTTAACCAGTCCTTACAACTTACTGCACATAAGGCAATTCATACTGGAGAGAAACCCCACAAATGTGAAGAATGTGGCAACACTTTTAGCTGAACCTCAATCCTTACTACAAATAAGAAAATTTATACTGGAGAGAAACCCTAGAAGTGTGAAGAATGTGGCAAAGCCTTTTAACAAGTCCTCAATTCTTCACATACATAAGATAATTCATACTGGATTGAAACTCTACAAACAAGAAAAAGGTGACAATGCTTTTGACAACACCTCAAACTTTTCTAAACCAGAAAGTTCATACTGGAGAGAAATCATACAAATGTGCAGAATGTGGAAAAGCCTTTAACCAGTCCTCAATTCTTTTTTTTTTTTTTTGGAGACATAGTCTTGCTCTGTTATCCAGGCTGGAGTGCAGTGGCGCAATCTCGGTCCACTGCAACCTCTACCTCCTGGGTTCTGGTGATTCTCCTGCCTCAGCTGCCCGAGTAGCTGGGATTACAGGTGCCTGCCACCACACCCAGCTAATTTTTTTTGTATTTTTAGTAGAGACGGAGTTTCACCTTGTTGACCAGGATGGTCTCAATCTCTTGAGCTTGTGATCTGCCTGCCTCAGCCGCCAAAGTGCTGGGATTAAAGGCATGAGCCACCGTGCCCGGCCCCCTTTAGGTTGCTTTGGTGTACCCATTCTGTCTCCAGTTAGAACAGTACTTAGGAGATTTTAAGTCTGCAAGTTAATTGGAACCATTTTCTAAGGTGAAATGTTTGAGCGTGGGCCATAATAGCAGGATATAGAGCTCCAACCAGCACACTTCCTCCATTAAGAAGAAAGATGTAATCATTGCCCACATGCTACCATTACAGTTTTTCCAGAGATCCATTCTTTGGGGAGCCAGGCAGATCACACAAGTTTAGAATGTCAAAGTGGAGTCACAAGTAGCTAACTAAGGCTGTGTGGGTAATTGTGGTTAAATCCCATCACTTCGTTTATCCAGTTCCATGGCTTGGAGGGCTACACCTACAACTGTGGGTGCCACATTTAACATGCTGCTGGAGCCAGGAACAAAGGAGAAAAAACAGTCAAGATGCTTCAGCTGTTTTTTCGTCTACCCTGGGTCACACTGAAAGGAGGGAGACTAAAAAGACGCTTTTATTATCACTTCTTTTGCTTTTTTTTTTTTCTGTGATGGTGTCTCGCTCTGTTGCCCAGGCTGGAGTGCAGTAGCATGATCTCGGCTCTCTGCAGCTACCGCCTCCTTCAAGCGATTCTCCTGCCTCAGCCTCCCAAGTAGCTGGGATTACAGGCACGTGCCACCACACCTGGCTAATTCTTGTATTTTTAGTAAAGATGGGGTTTTGCCATGTTGGCCAGGCTGATCTTGAACTCCTGACCTCAGGTGATCCACCCGCCTTGGCCTCCCAAAGTACTGGGGTTACAGGTGTGAGCTACTGAGCCTGACCTATTTTCACTTTTTTTTCTAGGTTGGTAACAGATCAACTTCAGCAACCCTCTGAAGTGCACTCAAACACTGGAACTCCTTTAACTTCAGGACTTATAAAAGTGACTTTTTTTTTTTTTTTAATAAGGGGATGACATTTATAGTAAACTTTTTTAAGTGTTATAAGACCCACCCAGCTTTTTTTTTTTCATTTTCTTTTTTTTTTTAAGACTGAGTTTCTACTCTTGTTGCCCAGGCTGGAGTGTAATGGTGTGACATCACCTCACTGCAACTTCTGCCTCCCAGGTTCAAGTGATTCTCTTGCCTCAGTCTCCCCAGTGGCTGGGATTACAGGCACCCATCACTATGCCCAACTAATTTTTGTATTTTTCATAGAGACAGGGTTTCATCATGTTGACCAGGCTCTCTTGAACTTGTGACCTCAGGTGATCTGCCCACCTGGGCCTCCCAAAGTGCTGGGATTACAGGCATGAGCCACTGTGCCTGACCCAACCCAGCTTTTTTAACAGTCATATCAGGAAGGCCTATAGAGAATAACTCCACAAAATTAGAAAGCAACTTCTGGTGGAACCATATAATAATCCCTCTTATTTGGGGCCACCTCAATTTCCCTTCTCATTACAAGACCTTAGGCAAGTAAAAGAAGACATGCTGATTTTCTGACAACCCCAATAAGTATAAGAAGCATTCCTGAATTTAACTCAGGTGGTTTACCTCCCATGAAAGGATGTTATGCTGCTTTTAAAACCCTAACCACAGCTGAAAAGCAGGCAGCTCTGCAGGCAGCAGAGGATTTTGGAGATGAGCAACATATCTCCTATAATACACCAAAAAGGAAAAAAGGAGATAGGGAAAGTGAAGAAATAGCAGAAACACCATTCCAAATAGGAAGCAAAGCAGTAACTTTTTTTTTTTTTTTTTTTTGAGGTGGAGTCTAGATTGGTCCCCAGGTTGGAGTGAAATGGCGCGATCTCAGCTCACTGCAACCTCTGTCTCCCAAGTTCAAGCAATTCTCCTGCCTCAGCCTCCCGAGTAGCTGGGATTATAGGCATACCCCACCACACCCAGCTAATTTTGTATTTTTAGTAGAGATGAGGTTTCTCCATGTTGGTCAGGCTGGTGTTGAACCCCCAACCTCCGGTGATCCACCTGCCTCGGCCTCCCAAAGTTCTAAGATTACAGACATGAGCCACCATGCCTGGCCAGAAGCAGTTCCTCTTAACAACCCTGGTTGGAACTCCAATACCTCTGCAGAGGAATAAAAAACAACAACACTTTTTAATATGCAAATTAGAAGGCCTACATAAAACTAAGGCCAAACCTCTCAATTTTTCTAAATTGCCTATTAATAGATGAAAAGCCAGTTGAGAATCCTGCAATCTTTATGGAAAGGCTGAGAGAGGCACTAATAGAGCAGATCTTCTGGCCAGGAGTGGTGGCTCACGCCTGTAATCCCAGCACTTTGGGAGGCTGACGTGGGTGGATCACCTGAGGTCAGGAGTTCAAGACAAGCCCGGCCAACGTGGCGAAACCCTGTCTCTACTAAACATATACAAGAATTAACAAGGCATGGTGGTGGCACTTGTAATCCCAGCTACTCAGGAGGCTGAGGCAGGAGAATCGCTTGAACCCAGGAGGTGGAGGTTGCAGTGAGCCAAAATCACGCTACTGCACTACAGCCTGGACGACAAGAGCAAAACTATGTCTAAACAAACAAAAAATAGAGCACACCTCCTTATCCCCTGATTGAGTCATCAGACAGCTTATTCTAAAGAACAAGTTTATTACACAGACAGCTCCCGATATAGAAGGAAACTACAGAAACAAGCTATAGGACCAGATAGCACTTTAGAGAACCTTCTGAAGGTGGCCACTTTGGTCTTTTATAATAGGTACCAGGAGGTGGCTCAAGAGAAAGAGAAAGCTCAGGAGAAGGACAAAGGCTCTAGTAGCTGCTTTGCAAGCCTGCAAAGTCCAAGATCCCTAAGGTGCATCTGCTAGTTGCCATTGGTGTGGTAAGTCAGGGCATTTTAAGAAGGAATGCCCAAACAGCAAGAAGAAGCCACCTTGACCCTGTCCAACCTGTGATGAAGACCACTGGAAATCAAACTGCCCCCAGAGACAAAGGTTGCTGGGTTTATGATTAGTCTCACAGATGGTCCAGCATGACTGATGGGTCCCAGGGTTCAAACCCCTGTCTCCAGCAGCTCAAACTGCCATTACAGCACAGAAGCCCTGGGTGATTCTGGAAATTGAAGGAAAGAAAATAGACCTCCTTTTAAACACTAGAGCCAGTCTGTCTTTCTTTACCTTTCAAATCTAGGCCTCCCCTCTTCCCGTAGCATGACTGTAAAGGGGCATCTCAGGAAAACCTTAATATTTTTCTCAACCTCTTAGTTGCAGTTAGGAGCACATGTTATTTACACATGCCTCCAAGCCACTGTCACAGTAGTTCTAGTCAGAAAAGCCTCTAAATTAACCTTAGGAAATAACTGTTTACACTCCATGTAACATGGCAGAATTACTGTCTTCTAGGTGGAGCCCTTAGCCAACAACCAGTATAGCAAGAAATAAGCCAGGATAAGCTTTAGTCACTCTAAATAATGTTTCTCTCCAGACACAAGTGCTCAACTAACTGGGCTAATAGCTCTTACAAGAATACTTGAATTAAGCAAGGGAAAGGTAGCTAACATTTCCACTGACTCCAAGCATGCTTTCTTAGTTCTCCATGCTCATGCCGCCATTTAAAAGGAAAGACATTTTCTTACCACTAATGGATCTTCTATAAAATATCAACAGGAAATTAACAGGTTATTATCCTCGGTTTTCATTCCATGAGAAATGTCAGTGATGCATTGTAAGGGACATCAAGAGAAACAAATAAATAGCCAAAGGAAATAGGTAGCTAAGTCAGTGGAAAGGAAGCCCCAAGGCATCAACACACTTCAAGCCCTTCTAATCTAGGAAGGCCCTACAAGAGAAATTAAACCTCAGTACTTTTCTGAAGAAATAAAATAGGCCACTTCTCAAGGGCATACTTTCCAGTTCTCAGGATGGCTACAGTCAGAGGATGGCAAACTCTATTTGCCAGCCTCCAGCCCATGGAAAGTCATTAAAATCCTTCGCCAAGCTTTTCACTTGGATCTTCCAACAGTAATTAACACAACTAGAAAAAGCCCAACCCCAGGAAATAGAACCATCTCTATTTAACCCAGATTTGGTATTACTGAAAACTCTCCCCTCTCTCCTTCTCTAAGCCAAGCTAGGAAGGGCCATACACTGTTCTCCCTCAGCAGTAAAAGTTACAGGTATCAACTTCTGAATACGTGACACAAAGCCTGAAGAGCTGAGGGAGCAACACTTGATGACCCAGAGGAGTGTCCTAAATATCAGTGTGAAAAAATAGAGGGACTTAAGCTGAAAACCATAAAAGATAAGTGAGAGCTACTCATCTTACTCAATCTCACTTCCTCCTCACTAAATACTTTTTTATATTTCTACCCTTTTCTCTCAAAATTTACTGCCAAATATTAGAACTTTTAAAAACGCATATATGCAGGGAGATTTTAATTATACATGAGATTGTATTTGTAATTTCATAGATCCCCAAAGGAAAATGTTATATCTTGGCAAGCAAAAAATTTTTTGTGTGTAAGTATATTCTTTTTTTTATTTATTATACTTTAAGTTCTAGGGTACATGTGGATAACGTGCAGGTTTGTTACATATGTATACTTGTGCCATGTTGGCGTGCTGCACCCATCAACTCGTCAGCACCCATCAACTCGTCATTTACATCAGGTATAACTCCCAATGCAATCCCTTCCCTCTCCCCCCTCCCCGTGATAGGCCCCAGTGTGTGATATTCCCCTTCCCGAGTCCAAGTGATCTCATTGTTCAGTTCCCACCTATGAGTGAGAACATGCGGTGTTTGGTTTTCTGTTCTTGCGATAGTTTGCTGAGAATGATGGTTTCCAGCTGCATCCATGTCCCTACAAAGGACACAAACTCATCCTTTTTTATGGCTGCATAGTATTCCATGGTGTATATGTGCCACATTTTCTTAATCCAGTCTGTTACTGATGGACATTTGGGTTGATTCCAAGTCTTTGCTATTGTGAATAGTGCCACAATAAACATGCGTGTGCATGTGTCTTTATAGCAGCATGATTTATAATCCTTTGGGTATATACCCAGTAATGGGATGGCTGGGTCATATGGTACTTCTAGTTCTAGATCCTTGAGGAATCGCCATACTGTTTTCCATAATGGTTGAACTAGTTTACAATCCCACCAACAGTGTAAAAGCTTTCCTATTTCTCCACATCCTCTCCAGCACCTGTTGTTTCCTGACTTTTTAATGATTGCCATTCTAACTGGTGTGAGATGGTATCTCATTGTGGTTTTGATTTGCATTTCTCTGATGGCCAGTGATGATGAACATTTTTTCATGTGTCTGTTGGCTGTCTGAATGTCTTCTTTTGAGAAATGTCTGTTCATATCCTTTGCCCACTTTTTGATGGGGTTGTTTGTTTTTTTCTTGTAAATTTGTTTGAGTTCTTTGTAGGTTCTGGATATTAGCCCTTTGTCAGATAAGTAGATTGCAAAAATTTTCTCCCATTCTGTAGGTTGCCTGTTCACTCTGATGGTAGTTTCTTTTGCTGTGCAGAAGCTCTTTAGTTAAATTAGATCCCATTTGTCAATTTTGGCTTTTGTTGCCGTTGCTTTTGGTGTTTTAGACATGAAGTCCTTGCCCATGCCTATGTCCTGAATGGTATTACCTAGGTTTTCTTCTAGGGTTTTTATGGTATTAGGTCTAACATTTAAGTCTCTAATCCATCTTGAATTAATTTTCGTATAAGGAGTAAGGAAAGGATCCAGTTTCAGCTTTCTACTTATGGCTAGCCAATTTTCCCAGCACCATTTATTAAATAGGGAGTCCTTTCCCCGTTTCTTGTTTTTGTCAGGTTTGTCAAAGATCAGATGGCTGTAGATGTGTGGTATTATTTCTGAGGACTCTGTTCTGTTCCATTGGTCTATATCTCTGTTTTGGTACCAGTACCATGCTGTTTTGGTTACTGTAGCCTTGTAGTATAGTTTGAAGTCAGGTAGCGTGATGCCTCCAGCTTTGTTCTTTTGACTTAGGATTATCTTGGAGATGAGGGCTCTTTTTTGGTTCCATATGAACTTTAAAGCAGTTTTTTCCAATTCTGTGAAGAAACTCATTGGTAGCTTGATGGGGATGGCATTGAATCTATAAATTACCTTGGGCAGTATGGCCATTTTCACGCTATTGATTCTTCCTATCCATGAGCATGGTATGTTCTTCCATTTGTTTGTGTCCTCTTTTATTTCACTGAGCAGTGGCTTGTAGTTCTCCTTGAAGAGGTCCTTTACATCCCTAGTAAGTTGGATTCATAGATATTTCATTCTCTTTGAAGCAATTGTGAATGGAAGTTCATTCATGATTTGGCTCTCTGTTTGTCTGTTACTGGTGTATAAGAATGCTTGTGATTTTTGCACATTAATTTTGTATCCTGAGACTTTGCTGAAGTTTCTTATCAGCTTAAGGAGATTTTGGGCTGAGACAATGGGATTTTCTAAATATACAATCATGTCATCTGCAAACAGGGACAATTTGACTTCTTCTTTTCCTAAGTGAATACCCTTTATTTCTTTCTCTTGCCTGATTGCCCTAGCCAGAACTTCCAACACTATGTTGAATAGGAGTGGTGAGAGAGGGCATCCCTGTCTTGTGCCAGTTTTCAAAGGGAATTGTTCCAGTTTTTGCCCATTCAGTATGATATTGGCTGTGGGTTTGTCATAAATAGCTCTTATTATTTTGAGATACGTTCCACCAATACTGACTTTATTGAGAGTTTTTAGTATGAAGGGCTGTTGAATTTTGTCAAAGGCCTTTTCTGCATCTATTGAGATAATCATGTGGTTTTTGTCTTTGGTTCTGTTTATATGCTGGATTACGTTTATTGACTTTGGTATGTTGAACCAGCCTTGCATCCCAGGGATGAAGCCCACTTGATCATGGTGGATAAGCTTTTTGATGTGCTGCTGGATCCGGTTTGCCAGTATTTTATTGGGGATTTTTGCATCGATGTTCATCAGGGATATTGGTCTAAAATTCTCTTTTTTTGTTGTGTCTCTGCCAGGCTTTGGTATCAGGATGATGTTGGCCTCATAAAATGAGTTAGGGAGGATTCCCTCTTTTTCTATTGATTGGAATAGTTTCAGAAGGAATGGTACCAGCTCCTCCTTGTACCTCTGGTAGAATTCAGCTGTGAATCCATCTGGTCCTGGACTTTTTTTCGTTGATAGGCTATTAATTTGGCAAGTAAAATTTTAAACAAAAATTATTGTCAGGTGCAGTGGCTCGGGCCTGTAATCCCAGCACTTTGGGAGGCTGAGGCAGGTGGATCAACTGAGGTCGGGAGTTTGAGACCAGTCTGACCAACATGGAGAAACCTTGTCTCTAGTAAAAATACAAAATTAGCTGAGCGTGGTGGCACAGGCCTGTAATTCCAGCTCTTCAGGAGGCTGAGGTGAGAGAATGGCTTGAACCTGGGAGGCTGAGGTTGTGGTGAGCTGAGATTGCACTTTTGCACTCCAGCCTGGGCAACAGGAGCAAAACTTCATCTCTAAAACAACAAAAATTATCTATTACGCAGCTGTTGCAGGAATCGTTATAGTCACTCTACTATTTGCAATAGAACTATACACTTTGGCACCTGCAATGTGTAATTCTGGTTGCAACATTCTACTTGCTGTAATACTTTGCCTAATTACCGCCTTATAACAGTATTAATAATTGCAGGAAAGATTTAGTCAAGGTTGTTTTGCTTAATTATCCTCGTATCAGGGCAATAGTTACAGACAAGAAGTAAGCATGAAAGTTTTTTTTTTTTTTTTTTTTTTTTTTTGAGACGGAGTCTCGCTCTATCACCCAGACTGGAGTGCAGTGGCCAGATCTCAGCTCATTGCAAGCTCCGCCTCCCAGGTTTACGCCATTCTCCTGCCTCAGCCTCCCTAGTAGCTGGGACTACAGGCGCCCGCCACCACGCCTGGCTAGTTTTTTGTATTTTTAGTAGCCATCCTGGCTAACATGGTTTCACCATGTTAGCCAGGATGGTCTCGATCTCCTGACCTCGTGATCCGCCCATCTCGGCCTCCCAAAGTGCTGGGATTACAGGCTTGAGCCACCGCGCCCGGCCAAGCATGAAAGTTTTACTTCACGGAGCTTGGTGGGATTTTTCATTAAAAATTGGTAATATGATGCACTCAAAGCTATAGAAAGACAGTTACAAAGAAAGAGATTTTATATAAGAATCTTGTATGGTAAATTCTTGTTCTAAAAGGAAATGACTGGTTGTTTAAAGAATGGATTTTTAGGGCGAATCAGAAAGTTTAAGTATGTTATAAGATGGTCTGTGGAAATAAAGAGTTTAATAATTAAAGGAAAGGCATTGCCAAGATTAACACTAAAGTTACTTTAGCCCTCGGATGATGTGTTTCTCCCAATCATATTGAAAGTTATAAAAATGGCCTAAACCTAAAAGTATTCTCTAGTCATCTTAATATGCATATTCTAATCCTATATTTTAACCCTTCTAGTAAAAATTATCTCATTTTACCTAGAAGCAGTCAAACACCAAATAATGTTGCAAACAGAGCCACATATGGACACACCATTCTTTTTTTGTTTGCTTTGCGATGAAGTCTCTGGCACCAGTGGTGCGATCTTGACTGACTGCAACTTCCGCCTCCTGGGGTTCAAGCAATTCTCTTGCCTCAGCCTCCCTGGTAGCTTGGATTACAGGCACACATGCCTGGCTAATTTTTGTATTTTTATAAGAGACTAGGTTTCACCCTGTTGGCTAGGCTAATCTTGAACTCCTGACCTCAGGTAATTCACCTGCCTCGGCCTCCCAAAGTGCTAGGATTACAGGTATGAGCCTGTACACACAGGCGGCCTGGACACACCATTCTTTCAAGGACTCTTAGATCAACCTCAGCAGGAGCCTCACTGCTGTTCCCCAACATGATGCCCCTTTTCAGCAGGAAGTATCCAGAAAGATGCATCATCTGACACCCATGACAGCAATTAGGGATACTTCTCCTGAGGAGGGAATAATACAGGAGTTATTAAGAAATTGTTTTAGGCATTTAGAGAGGGTAAATGAGTTCTCTCACTCGAATTTTTCTTTACTAAAAAGCAGCCCCCAAACCATTTCTTTTCTAACAGAAAACAGCCTGAAAATTCAAGCTGCAAGCTGATAAGCAAGCTGGAGGCTTGCATATGTAAACACAGGTGACTTTCTAAAAAGCAGGCACATTTCAACAGAGGTGAATTCCTCCTCTTTGACAGCACGTGTGCAGGTGGATTACAAGGTCAAGAGATCGAGATCATCCTGGCCAACATGGTGTCACCCCGTCTCTACTAAAATACAAAAATTACCTAGATGTGGTGGTGCACGCCTATAACCACAGCTACTTGGGATTCTGAGGCAGGAGAATGACTTGAACCTGGGAGGCGGAGGTTGCAGTGAGCCGAGATTGCGCCACTGCACTCCAGCCTGATGACAGAGCGAGACTCCATGTCAATAAATAAATAAATAGCTGGAAATACCGTGGCTTGACCTTGGTAGGAAGGAGTCTCTGGACTTACAGTTGTGCAAAAAGGATTGAACCAGAATGACATGTATCTAAGGATTATTAAGGAGGAATGTTTATAAGCATATAAGTATTTGTTCCAAATCTTATTGCAGCAGCAGTATCC
This sequence comes from Macaca thibetana thibetana, assembly GCF_024542745.1. NCBI lineage: Eukaryota > Metazoa > Chordata > Mammalia > Primates > Cercopithecidae > Macaca > Macaca thibetana. The sequence goes on from NC_065596.1 coordinate 3,247,581, forward strand.
TTTTCTGTAATTAAAGTTTTTGCATGGTAGGGTTGCCATAGACAAACTAAGACAACAGACTAGTATGTTGAAGGCAATTAGTTCCTAATTTTAAAAAACTTGCACTAATTTTTTTTTTTTTGAGATCTGACCTCAGGTAATCCACCTGTCTCAGGCTCCCAAAGTGCTGGGATTACAGGCGTGCGCCCCTGAGCCCGGCCAAAAAACTTGCAATAACTTTATAAATTTTATTGAACTCTGTTTCATGTGTAAATCACAGAAAGACACTATCCGGTAGCTATTTCCCTCAGCCTTTTCTGGGAATTTCTGTTGCTTGATTCCAAATCAACCTTACTTGAATCCTAGTCATTTTTAAAGTGTCAGATATAAAAAAAAGAAAGAGGGCAGAAATGAAGCCAAGTTTCCCCAAACAGTCGAAGTCAAATATATTTTGTTCCCCAAAATGACCCCAAAAACCACACAGTGAATTTGAAATTTAACCTAAATCCGACAGTAGCAGTCAAAACCATATGTGAAAATTAGCAAAGTCATAATTTAGAAACAGTCTATTATTACACACACACACACACACACAAATTACTATTTTGGCATTTTTTAAAAAAGAAAAAATACACTAAATATGACAAAATATACCAACTCACTTATATATTTGAAAAATGAATGATTTTCTTTCTCTTAAATGTTTAATATTTGGACAAGACTTTCATGTATTCTAGCTACCATGCATGAATTAAAATAGTCTTGGGGAAAATAATGTTTATTAATATGGAGGTTCCAAAAATGTAAAATAATTTCTCTTGGATACACAGCTAGTGACCCAAATCAAGCTCAAATATATTTGATTTAAAATTTTTAATTTTCCCCCTGTTGACAATGTTGACAGAACAGCTTAATCTGAGTCTCAGAGTTGATAGATGGGAATAAATCAAGACAAATACTATTGGGGCAGACTAGGTAGTCAAGAGGGTGGCTGTGTCTTGGGGATGCAGCAACCATGGCAATTGCATGATGACTGCAGACTGCCAACACAATAAGCACCGGCATTTACATTGGATTTCAGCTCCTTCAAGAAAAGCTCTCCAGTAGGGAAATTCCCCTGCAGAAAGCACATTTTGATTTTACTTGTCCTCTAACTGACCTTTTACTCATTATAATAGTAAAAAAAACCACACTTGTGTGGAGATTTAAGATGTTAATGAGATATGTAACATATAAAGAAACATGTACAGGTACTGTGTCTGTGTACCAAGAGAACCACCCAGAACGTGCTTATTAGTAACATCTCTTCCCACCTCCTTATAAATAATTATGTAAGACTCCCACAAATGGAATGTCCCTAGTTCCAGTCTTTGCTGTCTCATTCTTTCTTTCTTTTTTTCTTTTTTTAAAATTTGAGATGAAGTTTCGGTCTTGTTGCCCAGGCTGGAGTGCAATGGTGCAATCTTGGCTCACTGCAACCTCCGCCACCTGGGTTCAAGCAATTCTCCTGCCTCAGCCTCCTGAGTAGCTGGGATTACAGGTGCCTGCCACGAAGCCAGCTAGTTTTTTGTATTTTTAGTGGAGACAGTGTTTTACCATGTTTTCCAGGCTGGTCTCGAATTCCTGACCTCAGGTGATCCTCCCACCTCAGCCTCCCAAAGTGCTGGGATTACAGGCGTGAGCCACTATGCGCGGGCCTGCTGTCTCATGCTACCCTGAATCTTTTTTTCTCTCAGGGAGTACTGGCTATTCTTCACCCTGTTTTTTTCCTCCTCCTCCTCCTCCTTTCTTCTTCTTTCTTCTTTTTTTTTTAAACAGAGTCTCTGTTGCCAGGCTGCAGTGCAGTGGCATGACCTCTGCTCACTGCAACCTCCAACTCCCTGGTTCAAGTAATTCTCCTGCCTCAGTCTCACGAGTAGCTGGGATTACAGGCACATGCCACCATGCCCAGCTAATTTTTGTATTTTTAGTAGATACAGGGTTTCACCATGTTGACCAGGATGGTCTCAATCTCTTGACCTCATGATCCACCTGTCTCGGCCTCCCAAAGTGCTGGAATTACAGGCATGAGCCACCATGCCCGGCCTCTTCACCTAACTTTTAAAATAGCATTTCTACTTTGCAATAAATTACTCCATGTTGCATCTTCTTTGTTTTGTGTCTCTTGTTTAAATGTTTTAAAACTAAGAAGACAAGAAGCAAGGTCTCACAACAGCCATCAACATTATCATGCTTTGTTTTGTATTTTTTATTATCAACATTTTGTTTCGAGATGGAGTCTTAACTCCTTTTCCTGGAAGGCAGTGATTCATCTTTAATTTTATTACAACTATTCCACATTGCTGTGATAATGCTGTTGAAGTGCACCCTCTTTCACCAGAAGATTACTTGTGTGAATTTCTATAGCTTGACACTTGTGTAAGTTTCAACAGATTGTGCAGCTTGGCACACTCACTTGAACTGTCCCTTTGCTTTTCAGGCAGTTAAAATGCCTTTGAAGAGTGAAATAAAGTGTCTTCTGATTTAGCAGAGAGTTTGACATGGAAAAAGGTTGATCAATTGTTGGAAAATTACATTGCATGGACTACAACTTTTAAAATGTAAAATGCATAACATAGATACTACACAACAAAATAGGATACAAATGACAGTTGGCCACAAAGCACAGCCAAAGCTCCATTATAGCAATATTGAAAAATACATATCTACTGTCAGAGGAAGGTAACTTGAAGTATTTGATAGATGTTCTCTAAAAATTTGGAATTATTTTTAGTTTTAGTTTCTACAAAAATGTGTCTTAAACATTTTTAGTTTTCAAAAAAGTTAAATGTTTGCTTTGTCAGTTTAGTTTTTCTAAAAATTTAAATAGAACAGCATAACACAATACATATCAAAAGACCAACTTTGCTGGTAGTAGATTAATTCTCAGACCAAATATGTTAAATTTTACAAAATTTTATGCTAATCAATTTGATCAGAAACCTCTTTCTTAGAACTGGGAGAGATGACACAAAGATGCTGCTTTCATGTTGGTGGGAGAGGAAATGATACCCAGGGGCTAGATCATAGTTGCTTCACTAATCGATGTTGATTTTCATTGCTATTTTGTCTCAAATTATGTTAATGATGAAGTAATGGCCTTGATCCAAAACATTTTTGAAGAACTTAGTTTTCAATCAGTCAAATTATTAACCAAAAAAGGTATAGAAATGAAGGTATTTAACAGTCATAATTTATATATTAAAAGTAAAATACTTCTAGAAATAAAAAAGGAAGGAATGAAGAGATATAAAAACAAATGAAAGAAAAGAAAGTGGATTACTCACAATAGCTAAGGTGTGAAATCAACCTAAGTGTCCATCAACACATGAATGGATAAAGAAAATACAACAACATTAATAAACCTGGAAGAATTATTCTAAGTAAAATAAGCCAGCACAGAAAAAAAATACCACGTTTTCCTTTCTACATAGAATATAAAAAAGTCAAACTCATAATAGCAGGGAGTGGAATGATGATTGTCTGGGGCTGGGGGTGAAGAAGTTGATCAAAAGTAATGGGTCTTTCTACATCTATTACCCTAAGGAGTTATTCTCCTTTCAATTTTGATTCACTAGGGAATTGAATCATCTTCTGAAGAATCAAAACTAAAGGAATAATATATTTATTATAGCAATGCAGGTTGTATACTGAAATTTATTCCCCAAAGAGTAGAGTAACAAATTAACTCTATAGTCCAATGTACAGTTAATAAATAAAAACCAAATATTTAGAGTCATTTATTTTGGCCACATACATGGGAAGAAAACACTTCTTGGGCAATAGGCCAAGAGCGTTCAGAGATGTTAGCTCATAAAATGTAGGGAGACCTGGCATAGAAACATTCACCCCGTGCCCAAAGGAAACATACTTCTGTGTCTTTCACCCCAAATTCCAACTATTAACCAAGAACTAGAAAAATGTAACATGTTATTATAGCACAAAACATTTTATGATTTTTATTTGGATTCGGGGGTACATGTGCCGAGTTGTATCACAGGTATACTGCATGATGCTGACATTTAGGCACTTAATAATCCCATTGCCCAAATAGTGTACATTATACCTAACAAGTAGTTTTTCAATGCTTGTCTCTCTTTTTTTAAGAATCCCAGTGTTCATTGTTTGTCTCTTTGTTTCCATGTGCACCCAATGTTTACCTTCCACATGTATGTGAGAACATGTGGCATTTGTTTTACTGATCAGGGTTAATTTGCTTATAATAATGGCCTTCTGCTGCATTCACATTGCTGCAAAAAACATCATTCTTTTCTGTGGCTGCATAGTATTACATAGTATAAGTACCTCATTTTCCTTATTCAGTCTAAGATTCATAGGTACCTTGTTTAACTCTGTCTTTGCTCCTGTGAATAATGCTGCCATAAACATGTAACTGCAGGGTTTTTTGGCAAAATAGAAGAAATTTTTCAAGGTAAAGTATTATCATTGAAAGGCAAGCTAAAAAACTATCAGTTATACACTTACTCCTGATAGAGTGACTTATTAAAAAGAAAAAATGTTGGTAAAGATTTGAAGAATAAAGAATGCTTGCACACTGTTGGTTTGAATGTAAATGAGGACAGCCATTATGAAAGGTAGATTTCTTTAAAAACTTAAACTACCATGTAAAACAGCAGTTGTACTATTGGATATATATCCACAACAAATGAAATCAGAATGAAGAAATATTTTTACTTCTATGTTGTTTGTAGCACTCTTCACAATACCCAAAATACAGAACCTTCACTTCAACATCTAATGAGTAAATAAAGACAATGTGGTATATATACACAATGGAATGCTATTTATTATTTTAAAAATAATTTTTGTTGTTGTTTTTGAAACCAAGTCTCTCTCTGTCTCCCAGGCTACAGTGCAGTGGCACGATCTTGTCTCATTGCTACCTTGGCATCCTTGGTTCAAGAGATTCCCATTCCTCAACCTCCAAAGTAGCTGGAATTACAGGTATGCACCACCATGCCCAGCTGATTTTTTTTTTTTTCGTATTTTTTTCTAGAGATGAGATTTCACCACGTTGCCCAGGCTAGTCTGAAACTCTTTGGCTGAAGCAATTCACCTGCCTCAGACTCCCAGAGTACTGAGATTACAGGTGAAAGCCACCACTCCTGGCCTAAAAAAAAAGAAAATTCTGTTATTTTCAATAGCATGGATTAAGCTGGAGGACATTACATTAGTTGAGATAAGCCAGGCACAGAAAGATTAATATCTCATTATTTTACTTACATATGGATTTCAAATAATTTAAACCTCAGTGATGTAGAGAGTAAAATGGTGACTATCAGGTGCCAAGGTATTTAGAAGAAATGGAGGGCTGGAAATATGTTTGTCAAAAATACATAATTATAGTTGGATAGGAGGAATAAGTTCAAGAGATTTCTTGTACAACATGGTGACTATAGTTCATAATGTGTTTGTTTTTTTGAAAAATAATAAGACAATGTCATATGGTCTCACCATAAAAATGTTAACTATGGGCCGGGCGCGGTGGCTCAAGCCTGTAATCCCAGCACTTTGGGAGGCCGAGACGGGCGGATCACGAGGTCAGGAGATCGAGACCATCCTGGCTAACACAATGAAACCCTGTCTCTACTAAAAATACAAAAAAATTAGCCGGGTGAGGTGGCGGGCACCTGTAGTCCCAGCTACTTGGGAGGCTGAGGCAGGAGAATGGCGTAAACCCGGGAGGCGGAGCTAGCAGTGAGCCGAGATAGCGCCACTGCACTCCAGCCTGGGCAACAGAGCGAGACTCCGTCTCAAAAAAAAAAAAAAAAAAAAAAAAAAAATGTTAACTATGGAGGTAAAGCATTACCTAGAACTAATCATTTGACAATATATATACTTCTAAGTATTATGTGCTGCAGAAAACATACACATTTTATCTGTCAAAGAATATATTTTTAAAACATCATAGAAGGAGGACAGTGTTTGAAATATTGTTGGTGTCTTTGTCATAATCTTGGCTGAATATTATCAAAAATATGTAGTTTTGGGGTGTTTTTGTCATTTATTTTGTCAGTCATAACCTATTGGGGGAACCAGCCCCCAATATTTTAATGTAGGTTATTTTCTATTTTCCCTAAGTGTCAGCTGGTCTGAGAAATAAAGAATACAAAAGAGAGAAATTTTACAGCTGGGTGTCTGGGGGTTGCATCACATGTCGGCAGGTTCTGCGATGCCCCACTGAGCCACAAAACCAGTCAGTTTTTATTAGGGATTTCAAAAGGGGAGGGGGGTATGAATAGGGAGTGGGTCACAGAAATCACATGCTTCAGAGATCAATAAAAGATCACAAGGGCAGGGAAGCAGAGTGAGATCACAAGGCCAGGGTGAAACTAGGATTACTGATGAAGGTCCATGTCCCGCTGGGCACACATTGTCATTGATAAACATCTTAACAGGAAACAGGGTTTGAGAGCAGACAGCTGGTCTGACTAGATTTCACCAGGCTGGAATTTCCTAATCATTGCAAGCCTGAGGGCACTGCAGGAGACCAGGGCGTATTTCATCCCTTATCTTCAACTGCATAAGACAGACACTCTTAGAGTGACCTCCCCCTGGGAATGCATTCTTTTCCCAGGGCTATTCCTTGCTGAGGAAAAGAATTCAGCGATATTTCTCCTATTAGCTTTTTGTAAGAAGAGAAATATGACTCTGTTCTGCCCAGCCCCGCAGACTGTCAGACCTTATGATTTTCTCCCTTGTTCCCTGAAAATCACTGTTATTCTGTTCTTTTCAAGGTGCCCAGATTTCATATTGTTCAAACACACATGCTTTACAAACAATTTGTGCAGATAACGCAATCATCACAGGGTCCTGAGGCGACATACATCCTCAGCTTATGAAGATGACAGGATTACGAGATTAAAGTAAAGACAGGCATAGGAAATTATAAGAGTATTGATTGGGGAAGTGATAAATGTCCATGAAATCTTCACAATTTATGTTCAGAGATTGCAGTAAAGACAGGCATAAGAAATTATAAAAGTCTTAATTTGGGGAACTAACCAATGTCCATGAAATCTTCATAATTTATGTTCTTCTGCCATGGCTTCAGCAGGTCCCTCCGTTTGGGGTCCCTGACTTCCCACAACAATAACCATAGAAACTCTGATATTTGACAGCATGTTCTGGACCCAGCACATTGCAAGGGAGGAGCCAATGTACTTTAGGATTTTTACTTTAAGATTGGGGCACCTGGAGTTTCTGGTGCTGATGGTAATAGTATGAAAGACACGAAGGGGGCTGGGCGCGGTGGCTCAAGCCTGTAATCCCAGCACTTTGGGAGGCCGAGGCGGGCGGATCACAAGGTCAGGAGATCGAGACCACAGTGAAACCCCGTCTCTACTAAAAATACAAAAAATTAGCCGGGCGCGGTGGCGGGCGCCTGTAGTCCCAGCTACTCAGGAGGCTGAGGCAGGAGAATGGCGGGAACCCGGGAGGCGGAGCTTGCAGTGAGCCGAGATCGCGCCACTACACTCCAGCCTGGGCAACAGCGTGAGACTCCGTCTCAAAAAAAAAAAAAAAAAAAAAAAAAGACACGAAGGAGGCAGGTGTTGCTTATGGTCCAATGACTGGCCACTCTGTGAACACAGTAAACTAGTTTGCATGCAAAATAACAGGAAATGTTTTAACCAAAAAGCTATCATAATCTCTGAAGCTTTTCCAGAGAAAATGACTAAGAAGTTGGCTACAGTTTGGTGACTAAAAACTGTAGACTGAACTTGTAACACTAAAAAAAAAAAAAAAAAAAAAAAAAAAAAATAAAAAAAAAAATTAACACTAAAAAAAACTTGTAACACTAAGATAAAATGAGAGTGAGAAATTCCTCCAAATTATAATATCAATATGGAAAAGAAACATGTTTCTATATTTCAAATCACAGAAGTTATTTTATTATTCTCCAACATTTCATACTCAAACTTAAAAATAGAAGATTCTGCATGGAAATGTACATTGTGCTGTAAGTATATCATAGAAAATTAAATTTAAAATTATTCACTTACCATTAGCTCTCTTAAAAATTTTATTTCTAAGGTACATTTTCTAGCACATGGCTGGAGTGCAATTGTGCGATCTCGGCTCACCACAACATCTGCCTCCCAGGCTCAAGCGATTCTCCTGCCTCAGCCTCCCAAGTAACTGGGAGTATAGGCATGTGCCACCACACCTGCCTAATTTTGTATTTTTAGTAGAGATGGGGTTTCTCCATGTTGATCAGGCTGGTCATGAACTCTTGACCTCAGGTATCTGCTCATCTCAGCATCCCAAAGCGTTGGGATTTACAGGCTTGAGCCACCATGCCCAGCCAAGATTTTTCTTTTACAAAGAAAAACAATGCTGATTTAATCCTGTTACCTGTGGATAGTGTATACTTTTCATCTTAATTAAATGATCTGAAATTTATATTGATAAGCAAACTCGTCAGTTAAAAATAATTTTTCAGTGTATTAAAAATAGCAACTTGCTCATCAAAACCTACAATGTACCATTTGAAATGACATGGCATGAAGACAACAGTGAGTAAACTGTAGCTATAACACAGAAAAGAAGAAGGGCTGTGATGCGTACATGGTTAGAATACACATAATGAGACAAACAAAACTGAAGATAATTAGGAAATAATACATGCAGAATTTCTCCATGATCCATTTATGCCTAGTGTTCCATTATTGGATCGCTAAGCATGTGGGAGTTATTTATATCCTATGGCTCAAGGTCATCACCAAAAATCTGATTGCAAAAATTCAAAAAATTGTAACCTCAGGCATAAATGGGTTGAATTCAGCAAGATTCAGCTTTGCAGCCTGGAAATAATGTTCTCTTCACCTGAAGAATCAATTTTATTTCTTCACCATTGATATTTTCCATCACTGACTTGAAATTACAAACTAACTTTAGCAGAAATATTTGTGACGTATTATGGAGCATCTGTTACACAGCAAAAACTGACAGGTGTGTTTCCTACATTTATATATAAAAACATTCTCATGACTTATTAAGCTTCCCTAATACCTAAACATTGACTCAATATATCAATTATAAAAACAGAAAGGAGCAATAAAGAAAAGAAAGCTTACATAGGATTCTCCAATTAAAAGAACAAAGCGGAGTGTTGTAACTAAGTAAAATGTAATTTAATACACTAATTATGGAATTACATCAAAATTATTTTGTCTGCACTACTAAATTTTATAAAAATCTTTTAATTACAGGCTAGCTCATGTAATGAATAATTTATTAACTAAAATATATACATACATGTATATATAATTATATATAATGAATTATTCACATAATGAATAATTCATTAACCATAATATATACATACATGTATATGTGTGTGTGTGTGTACATATATATAAATAAAATATGGTTTGGCTCTGTGTCTTCACCCAAATCTTGAATTGTACTCCCATAATTCCCACTTGTGGGAGGGACCCAATGGGAGATAATTTGAGTCCTGGTGGCAGTTTCCCCCATACTGTTTTCATGGTAGTGAATAAGTCTCATGAGACCTGATGGTTTTATCATGGGTTTCCGCTTTTGCATCTTTCTCCTTTTCTCTTGCTGCTGCCATGTAAGATGTGCCTTTTGCCGCTCACTATGATTCTGAGGCCTCCCCAGCCATGTAAAACTGTAAGTTCAATTAAACCTCTTTGTCTTCCTGGTCTCGAGTATGTCTTTATCAGCAGTGTGAAAACAGATTAATACAGTAAATTGGTACCAGTAGAGTGGGGTGTTGCTGTAAAGATACCCAAAATGTGGAAGTGCCTTTGGAATTGGGTAACAGGCGGAGGTTGAAATGGATGTTCTGAGAAATTCAAGACAGCTGCTGCAGAAATTTGCAAAAGTAACAAGGGGCCAAATGTTAATTCCCAAGACAATGGGGAAAATGCTTCTGGGGCACATCAGAGGTCTTCGCAGCAGTCTCTCCCATCACAGGCCTGCAGGCCTAGGAGAAAATGATGTCCTGCATCCCAGCCACTCCAGCTGTGGTTGAAAGAGGCCAATGTAGAGGTTAGGCCATGGCTTTAGAGGGTGCAAGCCTCAAGCCTTGGCAGATTCCATGTGGTGGTAAGCCTGTGGATGCACAGAAGTCGAGAATTAAAGTTTTGGAACCTCTACTTAGATTTCAGAAGATGTATGATATGCCTGGATGCCCAGGCAGAAGTTTGCTGCAGGGGTGGGGTGTTCATGGAGAACCTCTACTAGGGCAGTGCAGAAGGGAAATGTGGGGTCAGAGTCTCCACACAGAGTCCCTGCTGGGGCACCACCTAGTAAAACTGTGAGGACAGGGTCACTGTCCTCCAGACCCCAGAATGGTAGAGGCACCAACAAACCACAGACACTCAATGCCAACCCGTGAATGCAGCTGGAAGGGAGGTTGTACCCTGCAAAGCCACAGGGGCAAAGGTGCCCAAGACCATGGGAACCCACCTCTTGCATCAGCTTGACACAGATGTGAGACTTGTCATCAAAGATCATTTTGGAGCTTTGACTGCCCTGCTTGATTTTGGACTTGCATAGGGCCAGTAGCCCCTTTGTTTTGGCCAATTGTCTCCATTTGGAATGGCTGTATTTACCAAATGCCTTTACCTCCATTGTATCTGGGAAGTAACTAACTTGCTTTTGATTATACAGGCTCATAGGTGGAAGGGACTTGCCTTGTCTTAGATAAGACTTTGGACTGTGGACCTTTGAGTTAGTGCTGAAATGAGTTAAGACTTTGGAGGACTGTTGGGAAGGCGTGATTGGTTTGGAAATGTGCAGACATGAGATTTGGAGGGGGCAGAGGCAGAATGATGTGGTTTGGCTCTGTCTCCACCCAAATCTGAACTTGAATTATACTCCCATAAATCCCACATGTTGTGGGAGGGACTCGATGGGAGATAACTAGAACCATGGGGGTGGTTTCCCCCATACTGTTCTCATGGTAGTAAGTCTAACAAGATCTGATGGTTTTGTCAGGAGTTTCCACTTTTGCATCTTTTTCCTTTTCCTTGCCACCGCCATGTAAGAAGTGCATTTTGGCTCCCACCATGATTGTGAGGCCTCGCCAGCCATGTGGAATTGTAAGTCCAGTTAAATTTCTTTTTCTTCCCAGTCTTGGATATGTCTTCATCAGCAGCATGAAAATGGACTAATATATACAAACAAAAATATTAGGGGTATAGCATGAGTGTCAGGCAAGTAAATACAGAGAATTTGCATTGGGAGATTCAGAACTATAAGCCATAGATTGTATAGTAATCAATTCAATACAAGGCAGACAATATACATTTGGTTTCAGCATTTTTGAAGTTTTAAATTTTCTGGTAGTCACCTTGTTAAAATTATTTATTTTGTTCCAATATTGCTCTTTTCTTCTGAAAATAAGTACAAACTCATACACAAACACACTTAATTACTTCATAATTTTCTTTCAGCTAATGCTCATATTTAGACTAACTTATTTAACTGTATGTAAATCAAAATTAAAAGTCTGTATGTGTTTGCAGGCAGACAGGCCGCATGTTCAAAGAGAAATATATAAGAAATTTTAAAAATATACATTTATTCAGGACTCAAAAATGTATGGATTTATACAGGTATATATTTTTTATTAGTACCACAAAAATAGGCCTGTAATCAATAGCAATTTAATTGTTATTTTAAAATAACTAAAAGTGTAGAACTGGATTGTTTGTAATACAAAAGATAAGTGCTACAGGTGACAGATACCTCAATCCGGATGTGAGTATTCTTTTTTTTTTTTTTTTTTTTGAGACTGAGTCTGGCTCTGTCGCCCAGGCTGGAGTGCAGTGGCCGGATCTCAGCTCACTGCAAGCTCCGCCTCCCGGGTTTACGCCATTCTCCTGCCTCAGCCTCCGGAGTAGCTGGGACCACAGGCGCCCGCCACCTCGCCCGGCTAGTTTTTTGTATTTTTTAGTAGAGACAGGGTTTCACCGTGTTAGCCAGGATGGTCTCGATCTCCTGACCTTGTGATCCGCCCGTCTCGGCCTCCCAAAGTGCTGGGATTACAGGCTTGAGCCACCGTGCCCGGCTCCAGATGTGAGTATTCTTGTATCCAAATATACCATATATGCTTGGGTAGAGTGAGTCACACCTGTAATCCCAGCACTTTGGGGGGCCGAGGCAAGTGGATCACCTGAGGTCGTGAATTCGACACCAGCCTGACCAACATGGAGAAACACCATCTCTACTAAAAATGCAAAATTAGCCAGGCATGGTGGTACGTGCCTGTAATCCCAGCGACTCGGGAGGCTGAGACAGGAGAATTGTTTGAACCTGAGAGGTGGAGGTTGTGGTGAGCCGAGATCACGCCATTGCACTCTTGTTGTCTGGGCAACAAGAGCAAAACTGTCTCAAAAAAAAAAAAAAAAAATTTATGTACCAAAAAATTTAAGAAAAACGAAGATAAATAATAATAAAATAATAAAGATTTAACCCATAGAAACAATATTTTTAAACTTCTTTGCAGTTTAAAGCCACTGTCAAAATAGATTACTAGAGATATTATTCCATTATATTACCAAACACAATATTTTTACCAACTTTTACCTATACTGTTGAGTAAGGTGGACTAGATTTAAGTTAGTGACATAACACTTTATTGAATGCACAATAGTATTTAACATGTTAAAAATATTGAATTGAAATATTAACTTCATACATAATCTAACATTATTAAATGTACTACATTTTATTATACAGAAGTACAGTTAGTAAAATGCAGTATCCATTTATTTAATGTTAAATAAAATTAAAAATGTTTTCTTCTAATGATAATGCAGAATACTACCCAGAACACTTACCTCAACAAAATAAAGAAAAAAGAAAAAGAAACAGAACACCTACCTCATGCATCACTCAATATTATAAGTCAACCACAAAGAGCCTCTCCACTTAGATTTTCATCATGCATCTTACATGTTAATGTCCTTACTCTTTCATGAAAAAGGCCATCAACAATGCCCACCTAGTAAATAAGACTCTCTCATATCTTTGATGCAGCAACAATTGATCACAGCCTTTTACATGTGAATCTTTTTTTTTTTTTTTTTTTTGAGACGGAGTCTCGCTCTGTCGCCCAGGCTGGAGTGCAGTGGCCGGATCTCAGCTCACTGCAAACTCTGCCTCCCGGGTTTAAGCCATTCTCCTGCCTCAGCCTCCCGAGTAGCTGGGACTACAGGCACCCACCACCTCGCCCGGCTAGTTTTTTGTATTTTTAGTAGAGACGGGGTTTCACTGTGTTAGCCAGGATGGTCTCGATCTCCTGACCTCGTGATCCACCCGTCTCGGCCTCCCAAAGTGCTGGGATTACAGGCTTGAGCCACCGCGCCCGGCCTACATGTGAATCTAAGAGCAATGAAGAAACAGCAGAAAATAATTTGAGAGTTGTATTATGGAATTAATCACTTTTCAGAAAATATAATTTTTTCAAGGAATGAAGTATACTTTGAATGTAATTTTAACTCTGCAAAAAAACCTCTCCTTTTAAAGTTATATAAAAAATTTTTCTACTAACTTTAGTTTTATTTTCTGTACTTAACATTTTGATTTGGAGTAATATCTGAAGTGCCAGTGACATAAGTAGTGAATTCTCTAATATTTACAAAGACAGAATTTTGGATTAAGTATTTTTAACTTTTACTGGATCTGCAAAACTATATATTAGCATAACTCTCTGGTGTTTCCTAAGCTGTAGATTTTTAAAGTCTTTTTTCAAAATTATTACATTTGCAGGGTTTTTTTTCCCAATATAAATTCCCTGATGTTGAATGAAGTTTGAACAACTACTTCAGAGGTTTCCTCTAGTACAAAATGTATACAGTAAGATCTGTGATACAACTAAAGGTACTGCAACCCTCTTTACATTTGTAATGTTCATCTTCAAAATAAATATTATTCTTCACTTTACAGGCTAATATTTTTTGAAAGATCCTTTGACAGTGATTGTATTTACAATGCTTTTATTAAGTACGAACTCTCTGATGTTGAGTAATATGTGAGCAGATATTAATGGCTTTCACAGTCTTCATATTTGTACAGTTTTTCTCAGGTATAAATGTTTTCCTGTGCAATATAAGATATTAGCGTTGGTTAAAAGTTCTGCCACATTGTTCACAAATGTAGTTTTGTCCAGTATAAATTACCTACAATCCTGTCATGCTTACCTACAATTAAGTGTGACAACTATTTAGAGGTTTGTCACATTCTTCACATTTCTAGGATTTCTCACCACTATGATTTCTTTTATGTTTAGAAAATTTTGAGGTTTTCTCAAAAGTATTGTCAAATCTTTCTGGTTTGTAGAGTTTATCCACAGTATGAATTATCTTAAGTTTGTTAAAAATGGAGGACTTGTTAAAGGCTTTGCCATATTTTTCACACTCATAGGGTTTTCTCCAGTATGAATTTTCTTATGTTTAGTAAGAGTTAAGGACTGGTTAAAGGCTTTTCCACAGTCTGCACATTTATATGGTTTCTCTCCAGTATGAATTTCCTTGCTTAGAAAAGTTTGAGGTGTTGTCAAAAGCATTGTCACCTTTTTCTGTTTTGTAGAGTTTCAATCCAATGTGAATTATTTTATGTCTGTGAAGAATTGAGGACTTGTTAAAAGACTTTCCCACATTCTTCACACTTGTAGGGTTTCTCTCCAGTATGGATTTTCTTATGTTTAGTAAGGTTTGAGGATCAACTAAAAGTATTGCCACATTTTTCACATTTGTAGTGCTTCTCTCCAATATGAATTACTTTATGCGCAGGAAGTTGTAAGGACTGGCTAAAGGCTTTGCCACATTCTTCACATTTGAGGGGTTTCTCTTTAGTATGAATTAACTTATTCATGGTAAGATTTGAGGATTCATTAAATGCTTTGCCACATTTGTAGGGTTTGAATTCTCTGAGGTTTGTAAGAGTTGAGGACCAGTTAAAGCCTTTGCCACATTCTTCACATTTGTAGGGCTTCACTCCAGTATGAATTCTCCTGTGTATAGTAAGGGTTAAGGAACAGTTAAATCCTTTGCCACATTCTTTACATGTGTAGGGTTTCTCTCCAGCATGATTTTATGTGTAGTAAGGGTTGAAGATTGGTTAAAAGCTTTGCCACATTCTTCATATTTGAAAGGTTTCTCTCCAGTATGAATTCTGTCTTATGTTTAGTAAGAGTTGAGGGCAGGTTAAAGCTTTTGCCACATTCTTCACATTTGTAGGGTTTCTCTTCAGTATGAATTATCTTACGTTTAGAAAGGGTTGAAGAACAGTTAAAGCCTTTGTCACATTCTTCACATTTGTAGGGTTTCTCCCCAGTATGAATTATCTTATGTTTAGTAAAAGCTGAGAACCAGTTAAAGGCTTTGCCACATTCTTTACATTTGTAGTGTTTGCCACTTCACATTTGTAGTGTTTCTCTCCAGTATGAATTCTCTTATGTGTAGTAAAGTGTGAGGAGCAGTTAAAAGCATTGCCACATTGTTCACATTTGTGGGGTCTCTATCCAGTATGAATTCTCTTGTGTGTAGTAAGGTGTGAGGACCAGTGAAAGGCTTTGCCAGATCCTTCACATCTGTAGGGTTTCTCTCTTGTATAAATTATCTCATGTGTATTAAGGGTTGAAGACTGCTTGAAAGCTTTGCCAAATTCTTCACATTTGTAGGGTTTCTCTCCAGTATGAATTCCCCTGTGTCTAGTAAGGAGTGAGAACCAGTTAAAGACTTTGCCACATTCTTCACATTGGTAGGAATTCTCTCTAATAGAAAAATCTTCTATGTTGAGTTAAGTATAAAAGCATACAAAATGATTTGTCACATTTTTTACATTTGAAAGGTTTCTTTGCAGTATGTCTTATTTCTACTTGAATTTGAAAATTTATGAAAGACTTTCACATATTTAGGACATTGAAATATTTTGCTCTCAGTGGTTATCAAACACTGGTTTAGTCCATCACAACCTTCTTTGTGCACATTACACTCATCTACACTCTTATGGCTTTTTGTTAATTGTAAATTCTCATGTCCACATTTTCCATATCTTCTCAGTACCACTTTTTGGAAAGAATTTTTTATGTCTTGCTCTGGTCTAAGGTCTTGGGCAAAATGAGAACATATACCTGAAAGAAATAAAAACAGATTACTTCACTTACTAGACTCAGATGGATATGGTTTACAAATCTCACCTATAAAATTATACAAACTACAAACAAGATGGCAAAGCAAAATACTGAAAGTCCTAATTTCTTTGTAGACATATAAATGTAACAAAAACACTAACCAAAATACATCTGAGGAAATTTTATAAATGAGTTAAGTTTGTGAAGTGCCCCAGGTGAGCACAATGCAAAGAGTGACATAGAAGAAAAAGGAAAGTCTGTTAAGTTTACCTAACACAGCTCTTTCTGGTCCCCAATATAACATATGGCCTTTAGAAGAAAATTGCCAACTTTTGGCTTTTTTATAAAAGGAAAATACTGATTCATACATCTTCATTACTTGCTTCTAGAGACCTTTTCAGACACTGGTTTCTGCCTATTATAATATATAGTGCTGAAAGAAATGGTGGCATACTTTGGAATGACAGTTTAAGTCTGCTGAAACTATAGTTAAATCTTAAAGCAGCAGAGAGACTGCAGTACCACAGACAGAAAGCAATTGTAGCAAGTGATTACTATTAAGAAGAAACACGAATAAATGCCTTTAACTAAAAAATAAACACAAAATTACTGACAGGATATATTCTAAGGACATGTTTGAGAGTCTCCCAGAATCTCTAACCAAGACAATGGTTTTCAGACTATGCCAGGAAAAGCTATCTTATAAAGATGGTGACAGGTAACATTTTTTAATGTCCAAATTTCAATCAAAGACTACAATGTATAAAAAATAGGGCAATATGGTGCCACCAAAAATATTACAACATTTTCAGAAAAACATCATAAAAGAGATGTATACATTTATTTTTAAAAAGGAAAATAAATTGAATAATGCTCAGTGGGTGCAACAGAAACACAGAGAACCATAGAAAACCAAAAAAATGGGAACAAGAACAAAAATATTTAAAAATATCAAAAAAACAGAAACTGGATGTAAAAATACAACAAAGAATAGCTGAAAACTCTTGAAAGAGAAATTGATATAGAAATGAAGAAGCTCAACACAAAAACTAAGATACAAAGATATATTGATAACAAACATATATAAAAGCACTATTTCAAAGTCACAGACAAGAAGAGAATCTTGGAAACTGCAAGATGAAAGTGATGTGTCATTTGCAAGCGTAGTCTTATGAGATAGCCAGTAAATTGCCAACAAAACTTTTGCAGGCCAGAAGGGAACTGTGTAATATAGTCAAAGTCCTGAAAAAAACAGCAATCAAGTAAGTATAATACCATCAGCACGTCTGTCCTGCAAATAGACAAAAACCTTCAAAAATAACCAAATTCTGAAAAAGTATATTGGCATTCCATACGTCCTACATATGCTGAAAGCAGCTGCTTCTACTGAAAATAACACGATTCAACAAAACAACAAATAATCATATTAAATACATTATTTTCTGGGAAAGATATGCACATATGCAAAAATTGAATTTCATAGCATTATAATGTGCAAAAAACATTTCTAATTATTCTCTAAAATTTGAAAGAGAAAATCACAGAAATCATTATATATACCTATTAATAAATATACCACATAAAAAGATACAATTAGCATTATCAATCAGGCCAGGCGCAGTGGCTCATGCCTGTAATCCCAGCACTTTGGGAGGCTGAGATGGGTGGATCACGAGGTCAGAAGAATGAGACTATCCTGGCTAACACGGTGAAACCCTGTCTCTACTAAAAATACAAAAAAATCAGCTGGGCGTGGTGGTGGTGGGTGCTTGTAGTCTCAGCTACTCGGGAGGCTGAGGCAGGAGAATGGTGTGAACCCAGGAGGCAGAGCTTGCCGTGAGCCGAGATCGTACCACTGCACTTCAGCCTGGGTGACAGAATGAGACTCCATCTTAAAAAAAAAAAAAAAAAAGCAATATCAATCACAAGTTTAAGGGCAGATGTAATGAGAAATTTTTTTTTTTTTGCATGCAACTGAATTTCCTTTTTTACCAGAATTATTTCTATTATTGTATCTTTTAGAGGTTTTATGTAATTCCTAAGGTACCACAAAGAACATGTCAGTGTAGATACACAAAGCAAAATAAGAGGAACTAAAAGCTTATCAATATAAAAATAAACAAGATGACCAGGTGCAGTGGCTCATGCCTGTAATCCCAGCATTTTGGGAGACCAAGGCAGACAGATCACTTGAGGTCAGGAGTTCAAGACCAGCGTGACCAACATGGGGAAACCCCGTCTCCACTAAAAATACAAAAATTAGCTGGGTGTGCTGTCGGGTGCCTGTAATCCCAGCTACTTGGGACGCTGAGGCAGGAGAATCACTTGCACCTGGGAGGCAGAGGTTGCAGTGAAACAAGATCATGCCATTGCACTCCAGTCTGGGCAACAAGAGCAAGACTCCATCTCAAAAAAAAATTTTAAAAACACAAAAAAACAGAAAAAGAGAAAATGAGGGACAAAGATAAAATAATGAAATAAAACAATATAGTAACATCAGCATGTCTTTCTGCTTTAAAAATTACATATAATTTTCTAATAAAGAGACTTTCAATAAAGGGATTTATTTTAAAAATTTAAAAAGTGATATCCAACTTACCTTTATACAAGGGTAATCTGAGATCTAGTGATTAAAAAAAGACTAAAACTGACAAGATGGATGTAGAAATTGCATGCAAATATTAATCAAATGAGAGCGAAAGAGGTCCAAGTGTATTAAGCAAGCTACATCTTAAAAATGGTATATTTTATAAAATGTACTTTAAGTTAAAACTGCAAGAAGACAAAGAAGGACATTAAACAATAATATATTTATTTACTGGGAACATATGGCAAATTTATGTGTGTGTGTGTGTATCTCACATGGTTTCCAAATATATAAAGCAAATATTTGACAGAATGGAAGAAACACCAAGATACCAGTAAAAGTATAGTAGGACATTTTGATGCTTCACTTTCTGTATAAAAATAAAACAAAACAGCATGTTAGTAAGTGAAGAGAAGACTTGAAAGCAGTGTAAAACCATTATTTCTTTTTTTTTTTTTTTTTTTTTTTTTTTTTTTTTTTTTTTTTTCTGAGACGGAGTCTCGCTCTGTCACCCAGGCTGGAGTGCAGTGGCCGGATCTCAGCTCACTGCAAGCTCCGCCTCCCGGGTTCACGCCATTCTCCTGCCTCAGCCTCCCGAGTAGCTGGGACTACAGGTGCCTGCCACCTCGCCCGGCTAAGTTTTTGTATTTTTAGTAGAGACGGGGTTTCACTGTGTTAGCCAGGATGGTCTCGATCTCCTGACCTCGTGATCCGCCCGTCTCGGCCTCCCAAAGTGCTGGGATTACAGGCTTGAGCCACCGCGCCCGGCCGTAAAACCATTATTTCTAAGAGAGGTATAGAGAAGACTCCTCAACAATATCAGGATACACAACCTTCTCAATAGCTCATACAACATTCTCCTTGATAGACCACCTGTTAGGCCAAAAAAATTTACAAATTTGTTAAAACTGAAATTTTATAGATTCTATTACCAAAATAGAATGAGTATAGAGAAAAATTAAAAATTTACGTATATGGAAATTAAACAACACACACTTCAGTATGCTCCTGTTCAAAGGTTGAAATGATTAATATTTTGAGGATATCCATACTGCTTAATGTAATCTACAGATTTAATGTTATATTTTTTCTAATTTTATTGCATTTTTGAAGAAATAGAAACAGCAGCCCCAAAAGCATATAAAATCTCAAGAGACAATGAAGTTCAAAACAATATTTTTTTAAAAAAAAATACAATGTGAAAAGCATTACAGTTCCTGATTTCAAAGCACATTATAAAGCTAAAGAATTAAAACAATTTGGCATGAGAATAATGGCTAAAAAGTGGACTAATAAAATGGAATGTTGCATATATATAAACTTTCACATATATAGTCACATAAAGAGTTATTTGTATACCCATTACTATTGCAGCATTGTTACTGAAAGCCGGTAGGTAGAGCAATGAAAATTTCTGTCACCAAATCATTCAGTAGATATAATTTGAAATATAAAAATACTGAAATATAAGCCAGGATTTTAAAGAGAGGAAATATTCTAACAACTATAAATATAAAGCTTGATGATATGCAAAATGAAATGAGCCAGCCACAAAAAGACAGAGGTTGTATGAGATATATGAATCAGTTATACTCTTTTTTTTCTTTATTATACTTTAAGTTCTAGGGTACATGTGCACAACATGCAGGTTTGTTACATATGTATACATGTGCCATGTTGGTGTGCTGCACCCCAGTTGTACTCTTAAAAATAAAACAAACAGTGGTGTTTGCAAAGTGCCAGGAAATCAGAAAAATTGGTCGTTGTTTAATTTATATTGAGATTTAGCTTTGCAAAATAAAAACATTCTAGGGATATGTTGCATAACATTGTCAATATAATTAATATGTCTAAACAAAATATTTTAAAATATTTGAAATTTTGTTATGCGTTTTTTTGACAAGTAAAAATAAACAATAATACCTTAAAAGATACAGATAGTTTTAGTATTATTTTCAAATCCAAAAACATCTCTTCCACACAAAAATAATATAGATTCACAATAGATATTGAAATTAGGAGAATTTTTATGATTGCTCACCTAGACAAGATTGAATAACCACTCACAACAAACTTACATAACAAATATACAAGTCATAAAAAATACAGGAATAATATTTATACAGGCAGACAAGCATAGAGGTAATTATACTGGCAGAAGACGTGGTTGATTCACATTTGATGTTGCTTGACACTATCTTAAATTTTACAGAGTCAAACATTGTCATTTACAATTATAATATCAACTAAAACATCAAAACACAAGTAACTGGTGTGAAGGGGCATGCCCTAAAATACATAACATACACAAAAATTGCAAAACAAAATTAAAATATGGATCACAAAACTTATCAGACACCATCAAGTAGACTGATATATTCATGAAAGGCATCTTAGATGAACAATATAGGGAAAAAAGTAATACAAAGGTTACTTGAAGCCAAAAAAAGGCTGATGTCTTCCCCAATATTTATGTAATAAAAAAATTCTAACCAATAATACTTAATTCAAAATTATTTTACTTCAAAAACAAGATAAAAATAAAGACTTTCCAAAATAAAAATTCAAGGTGTTAATTAAAACTAGCACAGTCCTAAGAAAAACTGTTACATGGTGGCCAGGCACAGTGGCTCATACCTGTAATTCTACAGCTTTAGGAAGTCAAGACAATCAGGTCACTTAAGACCAGTAGTTCAAGATCTGCCTGAGAAACATAGTGAGACTCTGCATATAAATAGACAGAAATGCTAAAATTAGTCCATTATGTTGAAAAATAAAATGAAGCTTAATGGCATCATGAAACCATATATAAATATAAAGCTCTCTATGAAATGTAAATATGCAGACACATATAGAAATTTTTCCTATCATAACGATGCTACATAAAATCCTTAAAGTTCTTCTAGATATAAAAAAAAGATATAAATCTCCACAAATCGGTTAACAGATGCGCAATGTAAGACATTATGATCTGTAATATCAACAAACTGGAAAATAGAACATTATAGGTTTTGTATTTAACTGAAGGTGTATGAGATTAAAATATATTGTTTTAACTTTAAGATATTTACTGTAATCTCCATTTTTCAACATAGTTACATTAGATGTCAAGATGATTACATTATATTTATGGATAGTATGCAAAACAAAATGAAAAAATAATTGAAGCATGTCACAACAAAATTAAACAAAAATTAAGGCAGTGAAACAGGAAATGAGAAACACATAAAACAGTAACAATGAGGTGGTTTCTGCAGACTCAGTCTTTCCCCAAGCTGGCTCTGAGGAATCTAGGCACTTTAAATGAGTGGAATTCTTTCCAGTGAAGCACACTCTTTCCACCAAGGGGCGCCAGAGTGCTTTGTTAAGTGATTCCCTGATCTCATGCATCCTGAGAGGTGGAGACCTCCCAAGAGACATCATCAGACAACATACACAGGAGTGTTCCCACTGTCATCAGGTCGGTGCTTCTCTGCAACAAAGATTCCAGAGGAAAAAGCAGATGACTAGTCATCTCTGCTGTTCTGCAGCCTCCACTGGTGACATCTCCAGGTGTGGGATGGACCCAGGCTAATACTGTCTGGAGCAAACCCCAACCAAACTGCAGAAGCTCTACAGAAGAGATCCCTGACTGTTAAAAGAAAACCAAACAAACAGAAAGCAATAACAACAGCATCAACAAAAAAGTTCCCAAAAAACCTTATCCAAATTTTGACATTCTCAAAGACTACGTATACTCACAAAGGTGAGAAAGAATCCACACAAGAATGCTGAAGACTTAAAAAGCCAGAATGCCTCTTCTTCTCCAAATGATTGCAACACCTCTCCAGCAATGAAACAGACCTGGGCAGAAGCTGAGATAGATGAATTAACAGAAGTAGGCTCTAGAAGGTGGGTAACAATGAACTTTGCTGAGCTAAGACAGCATGTCCTAACCCAATGAAAAGATGCTAAGAACCATGAAAAACATTACAGGAGCTGTTAACCTGAATAAACAGTTTAGAGGGACCATAAATGAACTGAACTGTGTTTTTTGGTTCCTCAATAATCGAGTAGACCAAGCAGAGAAAAGAATTTCAGAGCTTGAAGACCATCTTGCTGAAATGAGACATGCAGACAAGATTTAAGTAAAAAGAATAAAAAGAAATGAAAAAATCTCTGAGAACTATGTGATTATGTAAAAAGACAACCTACATCTGACTGGGATACCTTAAAGCGATGGGGAGAATGGAACCAAGTTGAAAAATACACTTCAGGATATCATCCAGAAGAACTTTTCTAACCTAACAAGAGAGTTCAACATTTAAATTCAGAAAGTCCAGAGAACCCAGTAAGATACTCCATGAGAAAACCAATCCCAAGACATGGAATCATCAGATTCTTCAAGGTTGAAATTCAGGAGG
Source organism: Macaca thibetana thibetana (assembly GCF_024542745.1). NCBI lineage: Eukaryota > Metazoa > Chordata > Mammalia > Primates > Cercopithecidae > Macaca > Macaca thibetana. The sequence continues at coordinate 3,270,721 of NC_065596.1, forward strand.
ATAGGAAGAATCAATATTGTGAAAATGGCCATACTGCCCAAGGTAATTTATAGATTCAATGCCATCCCCATTAAGCTACCAATGGCTTTCTTCACAGAATTGGAAAAAACTGCTTTAAAGTTCATATGGAACCAAAAAAGACCCCAAATTGCCAAGACACTCCTAAGCCAAAAGAACAAAGCTGGAGGCCTCACGCTACCTGACTTCAAACTATACTACAAGGCTACAGTAACCAAAACAGCATGGCACTGGTACCAAAACAAAGATATAGACCAATGGAACAAAACAGAGCCCTCAGAAATAATACCACACATCTACAGCCATCTAATCTTTGATAAACCTGACAAAAGCAAGAAATGGGGAAAGGATTCCCTATTTAATAAATGGTGCTGGAAAAATTGGCTAGCCATAAGCAGAAAGCTGAAACTAGATCCTTTCCTTACTCCTTATACGAAAATTAATTCAAGATGGATTAGAGACTTAAATGTTAGACCTAAAATCATACAAACCCTAGAAGAAAGCCTAGGTAATACCATTCAGGATATAGGCATGGGCAAGGACTTCATGTCTAAAACACCAAAAGCAATGGCAACAAGCCAAAATTGACAAGTGGGATCTAATTAAACTAAGGAGCTTCCGCACAGCAAAATAAACTACCATCAGAGTGAACTGGCAACCTACAGAATGGGAGAAAATTTTTGCAGTCTACTCATCTGACAAAGGGCTAATATCCAGAACCTACAAAGAACTCAAACAAATTTACAAGAAAAAAACAAACAACCCCATCAAAAAGTGGGCAAAGGATATGAACAGACACTTCTCAAAAGAAGACATTCATACAGCCAACAGACACATGAAAAAATGCTCATCATCACTCGCCATCAGAGAAATGCAAATCAAAACCACAATGAGATACCATCTCACACCAGGTAGAATGGCAATTATTAAAAAGTCAGGAAACAACAGGTGCTGGAGAGGATGTGGAGAAATAGGAACACTTTTACACTGTTGGTGGGACTGTAAACTAGTTCAACCATTGTGGAAAACAGTGTGGCGATTCCTCAAGGATCTAGAACTAGATGTACCATTTGACCCAGCAATCCCATTACTGGGTATATATGCAAAGGATTATAAATCCTGCTGCTATAAAGACACATGCACACGTATGCTTGTTGCAGCACTATTCACAATAGCAAAGACTTGGAATCAACCCAAATGTCCATCACTGACAGACTGGATTAAGAAAATGTGGCACATATACACCATGGAATAATATGCAGCTATAAAAAAGGATGAGTTCATGTCCTTTGTAGGGACATGGATACAGCTGGAAACCATCATTCTCAGTAAATTATTGCAAGAACAGAAAACCAAACACCGCATGTTCTCACTCATAGGTGGGAGTTGAACAATGAGATCACTTGGACACAGGAAGGGGAACATCACACACCGGGCCTATTGTGGGGAGTGGGGAGAGGAGGGATAGCATTAGGAGATATACCTAACGTAAATGATGAGTTAATGGGTGCAGCACACCAACATGACACACATATACATATGTAACAAACCTGCACATTGTGCACATGTACCCTAGAACTTAAAGTATAATAATAATAATAATAATAATAATAATAATAATAATAAAGAAATTCAGGAAAAAATGATAAGGGCAGCCAGAGAGAAAGGCCAGGTAATCTACAAAGAGAAGCCCATCAGACTAACAGTGGGACTCCAAGCAGAAACCCTACAAGCCAGAAAAGATAGAAGGCCAATATTCAACATTCTTATAGAAAAGAATTTCCAACCCAGAATTTTATATCCACCAAAACTAAACTTTATATGTGAAAGAGAAGTAAAATATTTTTCAGACAAGCAAATGCTGAAGGAATTCATCATCATCAGGCTTACCTTGCAAGAGCTCCTGAAAAAAATCACTAAATATGGAAATGAAAAACTATTATCAGACACTGCAAAAACACACTGAAGTACGAACACCAATGACATTTTCAAACAACTACATCAACAAGTCTGCAAAACACCCAGCTAGCACTATGAGGAAAGGATCAAATTTACACATAACAATATTAATCTAACATGTAAATGGGCTAAATGCCTCAATTTAAAGACACAGAATGGCAAGCTGGATAAAGAGTCAAGACTTATTTGTCTGCTGTATTTAAAAGACTCATCTTACATGCAAAGACACATGTAGGCTCAAAATAAAGGAATAGGGGGAAATTTACAAAACAAATGAAAGCAGAAAAAACCAAGGGTTGTAATCATAGTTTCTGACAAAACAGACTTTAAACCAATAAAGATCAAAAAGGACAAAGAAGGGCATTACATCATGGTAAAGGGATCAATTCAAAGAGCACCCAGATTCATAAAACACATTCTTAGATACCTTAAAAGAAACTTAGAGTCCCACAAAATAATAGTGGGAGACTTTAAGATCCACTGTCAATATTAGACAGATCACTGAGACAGAAAACTAACAAGGCTATTTAGGACTTAAACTGAAATCTGGGTCAAGTGGACCTGATACATATCTACAGAACTCTCCAGGCAAAATCAACACAATACACATTCTTATAAGTGCCACGTGGCACTTACTCTAAAACTGATCACAAAATTGAAAGTAAAACACTCCTCAGCAAATGCAAAAGAAACAAAATTATAACAAAGTCTCTCAGGCCACAGTGCAATCAAATTAGAACTCAAAAGCAAGAAACTCACTTAAAACCACACAATTACATGGAAATTGAACAACCTGCTCCTGAATGACTTCTAGGTAAATAATTAAATTGAAGCAGAAATCAAGAAATTCTTTGAAACCAATGACAACAAAGAGACAACATACCAGAATCTGGGATGCAGCTAAAGCAGTGTTAAGGGGGACATTTGTAACACTAAATACCCACATCAAAAAGCTAGAAAGATCTTAAGTTGACACCCTAACATCACAACTAAAAGAATGAGAGCACCAAGAGCAAACAAACCCCAAAGCCAGCAGAAGACAAGAAATAACCAAGATCAGAGTGAAAGTGAAGGAATGAGAGACACAAGAAAACTCTTCAAAAAGTCAATAAATCCAGGAGCTGGTTTTTTGACAAAATTAATAAAATAGGTGGACTGCTAGCTATACTAATAAAAAAGAAAATAGAGAAGAAAGAAATAGACACAATAAAAAATAATAAAGGAAATATTATCACTGACCCCCACAGAAATACAAAAAACCATCAGCAAGTACTATAAACACCTCTATGCACATAAACTGGAAAATCTAGAAAAAAACAGATAAAATCCTGGACACATCTACCCTTTCAAGACTGAACCAAAAAGAAGCTGAATTCCTGAATAAACCAATAACAAGTTCTGAAATTGAGGCAGTAATAATTAGCCTATCCACCAAGGAAAGCCCAGGACCAGATGGATTTACAGCTGAATTCTACTAGAGGGACAAAGAGAAGCTGGTATTATTTCTTCTGAAGCTATTCCAAATGATAGAAAAAGAGGGACTTCTCCTTAACTCATTCTATGAGGCGGCATCATCCTGATACCAAAACCTGGCAGAGATATAACAACAACAACAAAACTTCAAGCCAATATTCCCGATAAACGTCAATGCAAAAATTCTCTATAAAATACTGGCAAACCAAATCCAGCAGCACATTAAAAAGCTTATCCACCATGATGAGGTCGGCTTCATCCCTGGGAATCAAGACTGGGTCAACATACACAAAACAAAAAACTGTAATTTATCATATAAACAGACCTAAAGGAAAAAACACATGATTATTTCAATAGATGCAGAATAGGCATTCAATCAAATTCAACATCCCTTCATGTTAAAAAAAACTCTCAATAAACTAGGTATTCATGGAACATACCTCAAAATAACAAGAGCCATTTATGACAAACCCACAGCCAATATCATACTAAAAGGGCAAAAGCTTGAAAACTGGTCAAGACAAGAATGCCTTCTCTCAACACTCCTATTTAACATAGTTTTGGAAGTTCTGCCCAGGGAAATTAGGCAAGATAAATAAATAAAAGGTATTCAAATAGGAAGAGAGGAAGTCAAATTTTCTCTCTTTGCAGATGACATAATCCTGTACTCAGAAAGTTCCACTGTCTCAGCCCAAAAGCTTTTTTAGCTGATAAGCAACTTCAGCAGTTTCAGGATATAAAATCAATGTGCAAAAATCACAAGCATTTCAATACACCAACAATAGACAAGCAGAGAGTCAAATTATGAATGAAATCCCATTCACAATTGCTACAAAGAGAATAAAATACCTAGGAATAGGAATGCAGCTAACATGGGAAGTGAAGGACCTCTTCAAGAAGAACTACAAACCACCACTCAAGGAAATCAGAGGACATCAACAAATGGAAAAATATTCCATGCTCATGGATGGAATCAATATCGTGAAAACGGCCAACCTGCCCAATGTAATTTATAGATTCAATGCTATTCCAACTAAACTACTATTGACATTATTCACAGAATTAGAAAAAACTATTTAAGAATTCGTATGGAATCCCAAGAGACCCCATATAGCCAAGATAATCCCAGCCAAAAAGAACAAAATTGGAGGCATCATGATATCTGACTCAAGCCATATTACAAGGCTGTAGTAACCAAAACAGCCAGGTACTGGTATAAAAACAGACACAGAGGCCAATGGAACAGAACAGAGAACTCAGAAATAAGACTGCATGTCTACAACCATCTGATCTTTAAAAAAAAAAAAAACTAACAAAAACAAGCAACAGGGAAAGGATTCCCTGTTTAATACATGCTGCTGGGGACCAGGTGCGGTAGATCGCCTGAGGTCAGGAATTCAAGACCAGCCTGACCAATATGGTGAAACCCCATCTCTACTGAAAATACAAAAATTAGCTGAGAGCTGGGCGTGATGGCTCACGCCTGTAATCCCAGCATTTTAGGAGACTGAGGTGAGTGGATTACCTGAAGTCAGGAGTTCAAGACCAGCCTGCCCCAAATAGTGAAACTTGTCTCTACTAAAAATACAAAAATTAGCTAAATGACATGGCAGGCACCTGTAATCCCAGCTATTCATGACGCTAAGGCAGGAGAATCGCTAGCACCTGGGAGGTGGAGGTTGTAGTGAGCCCAGATTGCCCCATTGCACTCCAGCCTAGGGGACAGAGCGAGACTCCATCTCAAAAAAAAAATTAGCTGGGTGTGGTGGCATGTACCTCTAGTCCCAGCTACTTGGGACACTGAGGCAGGAGAATTGCTTGAACCCAGGTGGCAGAGGTTGCAGTGAGCCGAGCTTGCACCACTGTACTCCAGCCTGGGCGACAGAGTGACCCTCCATCTCAAAATAAATAAATAAATAAATAAATAAATAAATAAATAAATAATAAATGGTGCTGGGAAAACTGGCTAACCATATGCAAAAAATTGAAACTGGACCCCTTCCTTACAGCTATACAAAAATTAACTCAGGATGGATTAAAGACTTAAATGTGAAACCCAGAACAGTAAAAACCCTAGAAGAAAACCTAGGCAATACCATTTAGGACATTGGCACATGCAAAGATTTCATGATGAAAATGTCAAAAGCAATGGCAACAAAAGCAAAAATTGACAAATGGGATCTAATTAAACTAAAGAGCTTCTGAACAGTGAAAGAAACTATCATTAGAGTGAACAGGCAACCTAAAAAATGGGAATAAACTTTTGCAATATATCCATCTGACAAAAGTTAATATCCACAGTCTACAAGGAGCTTAAACTAATTAACAAGAATAGAATGAACAACCCCGTTAAAAAGTGGGCAAAGAACATGAACAGACACTTCTCAAAAGAAGACATTCAGGTGGCCAACAAACAAACAAAAGCTCAACTTCAGTGATAATTAGAGAAACGCAAATCAAAACCACAATGGGATACCATTTCATGGCAGTCAGAATGGTGTTTATTAAAGTGCCAAAAAAACAACAGATGCTGGTGAGGGTGTGAAGAAATAAAAATGCTTTTTCACTGTTGGTGGAAATGTAAATTAGTTTAACCATTGTGGAAGACGGTATGGTGGTTCCTCAAATCCCTAGACCAGAAATACCATTTGACCCAGCAATCACATTACTGGGTATATACCCAAAAGAATATGAATCATTCTATTTTAAAGATTCATGGGTGTGTATGTTCACCACAGCACTATGCACAATAGCAAAGTCATGGAATTGACCCACAAGACCATCAATGATAGGCTGGATAAAGAAAATGTGGTACATATGCACCATGAAATGCTATGCAGCCATAAAAATGAATAAGATCATGTACTTTGCAAAGACAGGGATGGAGCTGGAAGCCATTATCCTCAGCAAACTAACACTGGAACAGAAAACAAACACCACATGTTTTCACTTATAAGTGGGAGCTGAACAATAAGAACAACATACACTGGGGCCTGTTGTGTGGGGGGAAGGTGAGCATCAGGATAAATAGCTACTGCACGTAGGGCTTAATACATAGGTGATGAGTTGATAGGCGCGCCAAACCACCATGGCACAAGTTTACCTGTGTAACAAACCTGCACATTCTGCGCATGTATCCTAGAACATAAAACAAAATAAAAATTTTTAAAAACCAGTAGCAATGAAACTGGTAATAGTTACTTCATATCTTTAAGCAATCCTTTTCAATATAAATTAATTAAACTACTAAAAAAATGTAATTCCAGGACTTTGCGAGGCCGGCGTTGCTGATCACCTTAACCCAAGAGTTTGAGACCAACCTGGACAACATGGCAAAACTCTGCTCTACAAAAAAAAATTATATGTATATAATTTTGGGCATGATGGTACATATTTGCAACCCAGCTACTTGAGAAGCTGAAATTATATTTGAGTTTGGGAGGTTGAGGTTGCAGTGAACTGTGATTATGCCACTGCAAACCAGCCTCATGGACAGAGTGATACTCTATCTCAAAAATAAATAAATTCATAAAAAATATATAAGATGCCTGAGTGGCTTAAGTAAAAATGCATACAATATGCTGTCTATAAGAGACTCATTTTAGCGTTGAGCCAAATAGGTTGAAAGTAACAGAATGGAAAGAACCCATATTCCATGCTAGTAGTAACCACAATTGGGTGAGGTGGTAATAACTATATTGGATATAATATACTTTAAGTCAGGTACTAGAATAAGACAAACACAATATTATATAATGGTCAAATGGGTTGATTTATCAGAAATCTATAACTGTCATATCTATTTACATGTATATGTATATGTGACATCAGGGCCCTAAAATATATAAAGCAAATTTTGACAAAGGTGAAGTAAGAAATACATAGGCATGTAATTGTAGACACCAAGACCCTGTTTGCAATAACAAATCAAAAATTTAGATAAAAGATCAATAATTGAACAGAAAACACACAATATTATATACTGTATTAACTATTTTGCATATCGAGGAACATCTGGGAGTGGATAACTCATGAAGAAAAAAGGTTTATTTGGCTCAAAGTTCCACAGACTGTAGAAGAAGGGTGTGAAAGCATCTGCTTCTGGTGAGGGTCTCAGGAAACTTACAATCATGGTGGAAGGCAAAGAGTAATTGGACATATTACAGGGTAAGAGACAGAGCAAGTATGAGGTGAAGAAGCCAGTTTCTTTCAATGAACCAGCTCTCATTTGAATTAATGAATAGTAAACTTTCTGATTACCAAAAGGCTGGTTCCAAGGCATTTGTGAGGAATTTGCCCCATGATACAAACACCTCCTATCAGGTTCCACATCCAACATTGAGGATTACGTTGCAGCATGAGGTTTGCAGAACATAGACATCCAAACCATACCATAGACCAACTAGGCTTAACAGACATGTACAATATTTTCCAGTTAAAAGCAAAATTATGGCCGGGCGCGGTGGCTCAAGCCTGTAATCCCAGCACTTTGGGAGGCCGAGACGGGCGGATCACAAGGTCAGGAGATGGAGACCATCCTGGCTAACACGGTGAAACCCCGTCTCTACTAAAAAATACAAAAACCTAGCCGGGCGAGGTGGCGGGCGTCTGTAGTCCCAGCTACTCGGGAGGCTGAGGCAGGAGAATGGCGTGAACCCGGGAGGCGGAGCTTGCAGTGAGCTGAGATCCGGCCACTGCACTCCAGTCTGGGCGACAAAGCGAGACTCTGTCTCAACAAAAAAAAAAAAAAAAAAAAAAAAAAAAAAAAAGCAAAATTATACACAATATTTTTTTTTTTTTTTTTTTTTTTTTTTTTTGAGATGGAGTCTTGCTCTGTCGCCCAGGCTGGAGTGCAGTGGCCGGATCTCAGCTCACTGCAAGCTCCGCCTCCCGGGTTTACACCATTCTCCTGCCTCAGCCTCCCGAGTAGCTGGAACTACAGGCGCCTGCCACATCGCCCAGCTAGTTTTTTGTATTTTTTAGTAGAGACGGGGTTTCACCGTGTTAGCCAGGACGGTCTCGATCTCCTGACCTCGTGATCCGCCCGTCTCGGCCTCCCTAAGTGCTGGGATTACAGGCTTGAGCCACCGCGCCCGGCCACAATATTCTTATTTGCACCTGATTTATTCTGTTAGAACACAAAACAAGTCTTATTAAAGAATACCAGCTGGGTATAGTGGCTCATACGTATAATTTCAACAATTTGGAAGACAAAAGTGAGAGGATCACTTGTGACCACAAGTATAAGTCCAGCGTCATAGTGAGACTCTGTCACTAAAAATAATTTAAAAAATTAGCCAGGCATGGTAGTGCATCTCTGTAGTCTCAGCTACTCACCAGGCTGAGGCGAAAAGAATACTTGAGTCAAGGAGACTGAGGCTGCAGTGACCCAAAATTATACCACTATACTTTAGCATGGGTGACAGAGTAAGATCCTGTCTCAAAACAACAAAAATAAATAAATTTTAAAAGACCAAAATCATACACTGTATGTTATCTGACCAAAACTGAATGAAATTAGGAATTAAAAGCAAAACTGGCAAATTCAAGGATACATAAAAATAAAACACACAGGCCCAGTGCAGTGGCTTACGCCTGTAATACTAACATTTTGGGAGGCTGCAGCAGAAGCATCACTTGAGCCTAGGAATTCAAAACTACCATGGGCGATATAGGAAGACCCTGTCTCTTTAAAAAAATACAATGAAATAAAAATAAAACACACTCTTCAACATATTCTTGCTCAAGGGTCAAAAATTTAATTTTGTTAAGATGTCAGCAAAACCTACAGTGAACAAATTCAATATAATCTCTATAAGAATCCCAATAGCACAGTTTTGTTACAGAAATAATGTTGAAAATTTTTAAATTTGATTATAAAATATAACTAGCCAAATACCCATGAAAAAACACAAAGAAGCATTATACTTCCTGATTTCAAAAAACATATTAAGGTACAATAATGAAAACAGTATGGTATTGACACAAAGGCAGATAACACACACTGATAAAATAAAATTGGATCATTTCTTTGAACCATATACAAAAAATATTTTCAATAAAATACTTAGACATAAAAAATCTAACAAACCTGTTAGAACAAAACAAAAAAACCATGACATGGATTTTGGCACCATTTTCTTAGATACAACATCAAATGCACGAGCAACAAAAAGAAGAACAGAAAAGCTTAACTACACTATACTTGCAACTTTATGCACATTTAAAAAAACATTCAATAGAGTAAAAATGCCTGCTAGAAAATAGGTGAAAATACTTGCAAATTAAATGTGATACAGAAGTTAATATTCAGACTACATAAACAACTCTTAAAACTGAACAATAAAGTTGAATAACTTGATTTAGAAAAGTACAAATAGTTGAACTAAATTTTTATCGAAAAAGACATACAGTAGGGCATGGTGGCTCATGCCTGTAATCCCAGCACTTTGGGAGGCCAAGGCGGGTGGATTACTTAAGGTCAGGAGTTCGAGACCAGCCTGGCCAACATGGTGGAACCCCGTATCTACTAAAAATACATAAATTAACCTGGTGTGGTGGCAGGCTCCTGTAGTTGCAGCTACTCGGGAGGCTAAGGCATGAATATCACTTGAACCCAGGAGGCAGAGGTTGCAGTGAGCCAAGATTCTGCCACTGCATTCCAGCCTGGGTGACAGAGTGAGATCCTGCCTCAAAAAAAGAAAAAAAAAAAGAAAAGGTGGCTCATGCCTGTAATCCCAGCACTTTGGGAGGCCGAGGTGGGCAGATCACGAGGTCAGGAGATCGAGACCATCCTCGCTAACATGGTGAAGCTCCATCTCCACTAAACACAAAAAAATTAGCCGGGCATGGTGGCGGGTGCCTGTAGTCCCAGCTACTTGGGAGGCTGAGGCAGGAGAATGGTGTGAACCCAGGAGGCAGAGCTTGAAGTGAGCCGAGATCGCACCACTGCACTCCAGCCTGGGCGACAGAGCAAGACTCCATCTCAAAAATAAATAAATAAATAAATAAATAAATAAATAAATAAAATAAAAATATATACAAATGGAAGAAAGCATTTGAAATGATATGCAATATTAATAATTTGTAGAGAAACACATACAAATAAAAAATGAAATCATCTCACACTCATTACAATGGCCACTATAAATTTTTTTTAAAACAACAAATCTGTTGATAATACAATGAAAATGAAACCTCTCTTGATTGTTGGTAGAAAACGAGAATGCATTAATTTAAAAATGTTATGTTTCTCAAATAATTAAAAATGGAATTATCATGAAATACAGCAATCCAATTTATGAATCTATATCCAAACTATACAACACAAGACCTAAAAGACATATTTGAACATCCATGTCTGTTGTACCAGTATTCAAAAAAGCCAAAAGACTGAAGCAACCCAGATTTCTCCTTGATTTATAAACACATCGAAAGTCTAACTTATACATAAAATGCCTGTAATCCCAACTACTCAGGAATCTGAGGCAGGAGAACTGCTGGAACCAGGGAGAAGGAGGTTGCAGTGAGCCAAGATCACACCACTACAGTTCAGGCTGGACAACAAGAGTGAAACTCTATCTATACACCAAGAACAGATGAACAGCCAGGTCATGAGTGAACTCCCATTCGCAATTATTACAAAGGGAATAAAATGCCTAGGAATCTAACTTACAGGGGATGTTGGGGACCTCTTCAGGGAGGGCTACAACCTACTGTTCAACGATGTGGAAGAGGACACAGGCAGGTGGGGGGAGTTCCATGCTCATGCAGGGGAGGAGTCGGTGTTGTGGAGGTGGCCATGCTGTCCAGGGTAGTTTGTGGGTTCAACACTGTCCCCATCGTGCTGCTGTTGATTTTCTTTGCAGAATTGGAAAAAAACTACTTTAAATTTCATATGGAACCAAAGAAGAGCCCACATAACCAAGACAATCCTAAGCCAAAAGAACAAAGCTGGAGGCATCACGTTACCTGACTTCAAACTGTACTACAAGGCTACAGTAACAAAAACAGCATGGTACTGGTACCAAAACAGATATATAGACCAATGGAACAGAATAGAGGCCTCAGAAATAACACCACATATCTACAGCCATCAGATCTTTGACAAACCTGACAAAAATAAGCAATGGGGAAAGGATTCCCAATTTAATAAATGGTGCTAGGAAAACTGGCTAGCCATATGTAGAAAGCTGAAACTGGATCCTTCCTTACACCTTACACAAAAATTAACTCATGATGGATTACAGACTTAAATGTTAGACCTAAAACCATAAAAACCCTAGAAGAAAACCTAGGCAATGTCATTCAGGACATAGGCATGGGCAAAGACTTCATGACTGAAAACACCAAAATAATAGCAACAAAAGCCAAAATAGACAAATGGGATTAATTAAACTAAAGAGCTTCTACACAGCAAAAGAAACTATCAGCAGAGCGAACAGGAAACCTACAGAATTGGAGAAAATTTTTGCAATCTATCCAAAGGCTAATATCCAGGATCTACAAAGAACTTAAATTTACAAGAAAAAAACAAACCACCCCATCAAAAAATGGGCAAAGGATATGAACAGACACTTCTCAAAAGAAGACATTTATGCAGCCAACAGACACATGAAAAAATGCTCATCATCACTAGTCATCAGAGAAATGCAAATCAAAACCACAATGAGATACCATCTCATGACAGTTAGAATGGCAATCATTAAAAAGTCAGGAAACAACAAATGCTGGAGGGGATGTGGAGAAATAGGAATGCTTTTACACTGTTGGTGGGAGTGTAAACTAGTTCAACCACGGTGGAAGACAGTGTGGCAATTCCTAAAGGATCTAGAACTAGAAATACCATTTGACCCAGCAATCCCACTACTGGGTATATACCCAAAGGATTATAAATCATGCTGCTATAAAGACACATGCACATGTATATTTATTGAGGCACTATTCACAATAGCAAAGACTTGGAACCAACCCAAATGTCCATCAACAATAGACTTGATAAAGAAAATGTGGCACATATACACCATGGAATGCCATGCAGCTGTAAAAAAGGATGAGTTCATGGGACATGGATGAAACTGGAAACCATCATTCTCAGCAAACTATCACAAGGATAGAAAACTGAACACCACGTGTTCTCACTCATAAGTGGGAGCTGAACAATGAGAACACATGGACACAGGGAGGGCAACATTGCACACCAGAGCCTATTGGGGGGTGGGAGGGATGGGGGAAGGATAGTGTTAGGAGAAATATCCAATGTAAACGACAAGTTGATGGGTGCAGCAAGTCACCATGGCACATGTATACCTATGTAGCAAACCTGCACATTGTGCACATGTACCCTAGAACTTAAAGTATAGTATAATAAAATAAATAAATAAATAAATAAATATGGAGTGTCTACCAATTATCTAATTTACTTCAGGCATAACATGTAAATTCTAGCATATTGTCCTACATGTCTGAATCTAAAATTACAGATGTTTGAAATGAAAAATAGAAAGTAAAAATGTATAAGTTTTCATTGTATAATTTTTCATTTATAACTGATGTTATAAAGAGTAACATCAGTAAGATAAATAAATGAAAGATGCAGTATTTGCTTATCCCCACCCACAGCAAAAGACTTTGTCAGTCATCCCTTACCTGCCTTTATGAGAACTACGCATCATGACTCACACTTCTAATGACAGCTACCTGGCATATTGAGGTTGGAGAATTGTTTCAGGCCAGGATTTCAAGACTGGCCTGAGTTATGTAGCAAGACCCCTTCTTCAAAATAAGTGCTTTTAAGAGCTATGAGATCCAGGTGGGGAAGTTGTGAAACTCTGCTAAAGCCCAAGATTGAGGAGTGTTCCTTTTCAGAGGGCAGGTCTTCATTCAAGTGGGAAACTACAGGACCCCCGTTCTTGGTTACAGACCAAGAAATGGCCCACCCAACTTGGTCCCACTGGGAATTCTGAAATTACTCTGTAACCATCCCAAACTCCTCCCATTCACGGTCTGGGAGAGGTCCTGACCTTCCAGACACCTAGAGGAAGACACCCATTTGTAGAAATGCAGGCAGGTCTGCAAACCTTGGCCTTTACTATGGCCCCTGAAATAGTTCAATGACTCAGTTCCAAATCCATAAGCCACAGTTCATGACCAGTTTTTCCTACATAGAAACCCACAGTGACCTGTGAAAATCCTCTCTGGTACTCAGTGAAAGCCATACTCATTTACACCCTGATATAAGGACCATTATGTATGCAGCCGACTGTAGACACCTATCCTAGAGTCTGCTCTACAGATCAAAGTCCTGAAAAATATTCAATCTTTCCAAAACTAAAATGGGAATTTCAATTGCTCAAGCCTCTTATAACAAGCCAGCTAAAGGTTGCCGAGACCAGCTCGATCAGGGAGACCCTAACTCAGTGACACTAGAGGAATTAAAGACACACACACAAATATTGAGGTGTAAAGTGGGGAATCAGGGGTCTCACAGCCTTCAGAGCTGAGACCCCCAAACAGAGATTTACCCACATATTTATTAACAGCAAACCAGCCATTAGCATTGTCCGAGTTCATCTCCAGCTCCAGAAGAGCCTGGGAGATGCCTTACTCCAACTCGTCTGGCTTTTCGCCACTGGGCTTCACGATCTTGGCGCTTGATCTGAACATGGCCTTCTCCTGGGAGAACTTGCTGAGCGCCGGCTTAGGTTCTACAGATACTAAATTAACTAAAAGTATCCTTTAAGGGAAATGAAGGGATGGGCTGAATTAAATGAATAGTTTGGGCTAGTTCATTGCAGCAGGAACATGCCCTTAAGACACAGTTTGCTCATGCTATTGTTTGTGGTTTAAGAATGCCTTTAAGCGGTTTTCCACCCTGGGCAGGCCAGGTGTTTCTTGCCCTCATTTCCGTAAACCCACAACCTTCCAGCTTGGGCGTTAGGGCCATTATGGACATATCGTAGTGCTGCAGAGATTTTACTTATGGCCAGTTTTGGGGCCAGTTTATGGCCAGCTTTTGGGGGGCTTGCTCCCAAGAAAAGGTAGACCTTACTGCAGACCCAGCAGCCTTGTGACCAAGCTATAACTCGTCCACTACAAACTCAGAGAGCATTCTACCACTCTGAGGACCCAACAAAAGAAGATATTTACCTCTTGGAACCAGTTTATAAAAGCTTGAGGAGTTGATTCTTCAAATTCACAGAAACCAATACAAAACTGTATTGTGTCCATTGTCAATGCTTCTGTTTTAACATTAGAACTAGAACTGTGCAGCAGAAGAATTAGTCAAAAGCATTTTTAAAAAGCCATTGAGCCTGGGCATGGTGGCTCACGCCAGTAATCCCAACACTTTGGAAGGCCAAGACAGGTGGATCACCTGAAGTCAGGAGTTTGAGACCAGCCTGGCCAACATGGTAAGACCCCATCTCTACTAAAAATACAAAATTAGCCGGGTGTGGTGGCATGCACCTGTAATCCCAGCTACTTGGGAGGCTGAGGCAGGAGAATTCCTTAGAATCAGGGAGGTGAAGGTTGCAGTGAGCTGAGATCACAGCACTGCACTCCAGCCTGGGTGACAGAGCGAGACTCTGTCATTTAAAAAAAAAAAAAAAATTGAAACTGAAAACAAGCAAAAAGTTGCTGTTTGTGGATATGATCTTATACTAAAAAAACAAAAACAGTACATTAAAATTTGTCTAAACTGCCAGGTGCAGTGACTCATGCCAGTAATCCCAGCACTTTGGGTGGCTAAGGTGGGTGGATCATTTGAGGTCAAGAGTTTGAGACCAACCTGGCCAACGTGGTGAAACCCCATCTCTACTGAAAATACAAAAACTAGCTGGGTGTGGTGGTGCACACCTGTAATCTCAGCTACTTGGGAGGCTGAGATGAGAGAATCACTTGAGCCCAGGGTGAGGGGCTGGGCAGAGGTTGCAGTAAGCTGAGATCACACCACTGCATGATAGAGTGAGACTCTGTCCCAAAAATATGCAACTTGTCTAAACTAATACAGTCAATAAATTAGCAATTATAAAATTAACAAACAAGTTATGATTCCATACACTTAAACTATCTAATATAACAGAAAAAATCTTATGTATAATAGCATTAAAATAATAAATTTCTGAGAACAAATTTAAGCAAGGAGGTAAAAAATCTGTGCAATTAAACATAGAAAATATCAATGAAAGAAACTAGGGAAAACACAAATAAATTTAAAAATATTTTATGTCTATTAATCAAAAGAATAAATATTGTTAAAGTGCCATATTATCTAAAGTAATCTATGGATTTAATAAACTTCCTATCAACATTCCAGTGGCATTTTTTTCACAGTAATGGAAAATATAATTTTAAAATTTACAAAAACTGCAATCAACTTTGGATAGCCAAAGCAATATTGAGGAAAAAGAACAAAGCAGAGGAACATCATACGTTAAGACGACAGTAATAAAAACAGTATGGGTCGGGCGCGGTGGCTCAAGCCTTTAATCCCAGCACTTTGGGAGGCCGAGACGGGCAGATCACGAGGTCAGGAGATCGAGACCATCCTGGCTAACATGGTGAAACCCCGTCTCTACTAAAAAGAATACAAAAAACTAGCCGGGCGAGGTGGCGGGCGCCTGTAGTCCCAGCTACTCGGGAGGCTGAGGCAGGAGAATGGCGTGAACCCGGGAAGCGGAGCTTGCAGTGAGCCCAGATCGCGCCACTGCACTCCAGCCTGGGCGACAGAGCCAGACTCCATCTCAAAAAAAAAAAAAAAAAAAAAAGGTGTGTGAGTTTGTTGTTTTCATTCTTCCATACTCCTAGCGTACTTGCCAAGTTAGGTCCGGTGAGCAGCTGGAAAGGGATGTTGGGAGCAAACTGAGTGGCTCCCTGTGTTCTATTTTCCCATTGGAGAAAAAAACGTTTTGTATCCACTAGGAACCATTCAAGAGCGTGATTGAAATAGGGGATAAGAAGGCATTCATTAGTGGTGGGGATGCTGCTGCAGGTGGTCCAGGGGTGAATAGTTATGCAGGGAGTATGTTTGCCGTTACAAAACCTGGACTGTTTGTTAAGCAGGGAGGAGCTCATGATTTTGGGGGTCCCTGAGTAGCCGACAAGCCATCTGAATGGAGCTGTTTGGGTGACTAGGAAGTTACTATGATCAGTTGGGGCTTGAAGCTGTAGGGTGTAATCACACTGATGGGATAGTAGGTGACCCATTTTGTGAGGAGAATTTCAGATCCTCAACAAGGCCCTGGGCAAGAAAGTAGGCCATGGGAGGTGAGTTTCTTGTGTTAGTTTCCTTAAGTGCCTCTTGAGTGTTTCATTTGCCTTCTCAACCTTCCCTGAGGATTGTGGCCTCCAGGCACAGTGAAGGTGATATTGTATCCGTTGCACCCTGGAAATTCCCTGAATTATCGTAGCTTTAAAAACTGGACCATTGTCTCTTTGCTAGTTTTAGGGAAGCCCAAATCTAGGAATTATTTCATGAATTAGGACTTTAACCACTTCCTGAGCCTTCTCTGTCTTGCAGGGGAAGGCTTCTATCCAATTTGCGAAAGGTATCAACACAGACCAAGTACTGAAATCCCCTTGACTTAGGCATATGGGTGAATTCTTTTTTTTTTTTTTCCCAAGCCAAACTGTATCCAGCTTTATTAAAGATACTTTCCATAAACAATCATGGTATTTCAGGCAGGACATGGGCAGACAATCGTTAACAGTATACAACAACTTTCAAACTCCCTTCTTCAATGGACTACCAAAAATCAGAAAGCCACTATAAAACCCAATGAAGTCTTCATCTGATGCTCTGAACAGGGAAAGTGTAGAGTGAGGGTTGATGTTTCACATTTAGCATGTTGTTTAACAACTTTTCACAAGCCGACCCTGACTTTCAGGAAGTGAAATGAAAATAGCAGAATTTATCTGAAGATCCGCAATCTAGAAATGGAACCAATGCTGTTTTGACAGGTGCCATCTCAGTGGCATCACTGGAAAGTCCAGATTGCCTGACACACTGGTAACCAATGACTACAGGTCAGGTCCCAACAGATGTCTGGGCTTAAGGGAGTTAAGTCTATGCTGAAAGATGGAAAGGGAGAAGAGGACATAAAAACAAATTTGTTTTTCCATACCACAAGGCTTTTGTGCCAAGGTGGCCATGTGTGTCAAAGTCAGGGAATCCCTCCTCCTGGGAACCAAGAGGAAGTCTCTCAAAACTAGAAGGGAAAGGTGTTTTCCCCACATCAATCCAGCTTTGGAGACATTCTATTAGTGACATATGCCCCTTCCCCCAAAAACAACAATGAAGTGTTCTGTGTGCTAACAACATAGCTTTAAAAAAAAAAAAAAAAAAAAAGGCCGGGCGCGGTGGCTCAAGCCTGTAATCCCAGCACTTTGGGAGGCTGAGACGGGCGGATCACGAGGTCAGGAGATCGAGACCATCCTGGCTAACACAGTGAAACCCCGTCTCTACTAAAAACTACAAAAAACTAGCCGGGTGAGGTGGCGGGCGCCTGTAGTCCCAGCTACTCCGGAGGCTGAGGCAGGAGAATGGCGTGAACACGGGAGGTGGAGCTTGCAGTGAGCTGAGATCCGGCCACTGCACTCCAGCCCGGGCGACAGAGCGAGACTCCGTCTCAAAAAAAAAAAAAAAAAAAAAGTAAAACAAAATTCTGCATTTTTATAAAACTTGATAAAAAATAGTATTTCAAACTGTACAGTCACCAGAAGTACACAGTTATCAAAAATGCACACACTTCACTTGGCATCTCCAGCACCTTCAGTTTTCTGTGCCTGGTCTGTTTTGGCATCTCTGTTTTCTGCAGGGTTATTCCCCTCCTTGCCAGCATCAGCTTTTCCCTTTTTCCCTTTGGGTACCTTCTCTCCCTTCTTTGCAGGGGCCTTTTTAGGCTTGGGCTCTGGCTTTGGAGGAGCAGGTTTAGCAGACAACCTCGCGGATCTTCTCTGTGGTTCGTCCTTCACCTTGGCTTTATCTCCTTTAGCATCCCCTTCAGCCTTTCTCTTGGGCATGGTGGCGACGGCGGCGGGATGTAGGTGCTGGACTCGGGATGCAGCGCGCGCGGGCTTTGGTCGGTCCGGGGGTCGTTCTCGCCTCTTCTTCTTCCGGCATATGGGTGAACTCTAACTGCCAGTCCTCTCTGGAATAGTGCCCTATTATTTGTTCCCCCAGAGGGGCCTTACGATAGACCAAGGGATTATTCCTTTGACACACCGCATAGGCTTTAACTACTTGTTGGACGGTCTGAAGGAGATCTGGCTCTGTAAATAGGGATTTGGCCATTTGATGAGTATTCTTAATACCCATATGAAAAGTTTGGTGGAGGGTCTTACGTATTTTCTAGTGGCTGACTTTGGATATGAGTACCTTTCTGTCTTCTGTCGTTAACCACCCCCAGGGGAGAAAACTATGCCCCCGTGAAAGTCCCCATTCTGTTTCTGTAGGGAATACTGGAGCTTAATCTCTTGGAGAGGATTGTTCCATACCAGGGTTCCTTCCATAGGTATTGCTAATAGGAGGTTCCACCTGGCAGCAATTTTGGCCTCATGGTCTGTCCGACGGTTTCCTTCTGCCTTTTCTCCTTCACCTTTTGATTGCTTCGGCAGTGTTAGACTGCCACCTCCTTGGGTTTTTGCACTGCGTGCAATAACTCCATGATTTCCTTGTGGTATTTAATGGGGGTTCCCCCAGAGGTTAGGAACTCCCTTTCTTTCCATATTGCAGCATGGGTATGTAGGATTAGATAAGCATAGTTTCTATATGTATACACATTTATTCTTTTTTCCTTTCCCAGTTCTAAGGCTTGGGTAAGCACCACTAGTTCTGCTAACTGAGCACTAGTCCATGGGGGAAGAGGCTTACTTTCAAGTACTGTTACATCACTAACTATGGCATAACCTGCCCTTTGTATCCCATTCTCCACAAGTGAACTTCCATCAGTATATAGGTTAAGGGCAGGATTAGCTAAGGGAACTTCTAAGAGATCCTCTCGGGCAGCATAAGTCTGGGCTACAATTTGTTGGCAGTCATGCTAGATTAGTTCCCCATCATCTGGGAAAAAAGTGGCAGGGTTGAGGGCCATATATGTGTGTATCTGAAGCACCAGTCCCTCAAGGAGTAGCACCTAGTATCTAAGCAGACGGTTGTCTGATAGCCATAAACTTCCTTTGGCACCCAGTATGCCATTTACATCATAAGTAGTCCAGACAGTGAGATCCTTTCTTTGTATTATTTTGAGAGCCTCTGACACTAAGATGGCCACCCTGCAACTACCCATAAACTGTGAGGCCAGTCTTTTGCTACCACATCAATTTTCTTACTGAGGTATGCCACTGGTTGTGGGATTTTCCCACAAGTCTGAATAAGGACTCCAAGAGCTATTCCTGCTCTCTCTTTGATATATAAAGAGAAGTTTTGTCCTGTGGGAAGGCTTAAACCTGGAGCTTGTACTAGGGCCTGCTTTAAGATTTCGAAGTTTGTTTCTGCCTCTGGATTCCATTATACTAGATGAGTATTTGCCCTCTGGATCTCCTTGATTAGAGTATAGAGTGGCCTGGCCATCTCACTGTATCTGGGGATCCATAGCCAACGAAAGCCAGTGATCCCAAGGAACCCCCGCACCTGTTTTAATGTCTTAGGGTGAGGGTAAGCCAGTATAGGCTGTATTCATTCCTTGCTGAGGGCCCTGGTTTCTCTGGCTAAGATTAGGCCTAGATATTTGACTTATTGTAGGCAGAACTGAGTCTTCAATTTAGACGCCTTGTACCCTTGATTAGCCAGAAAGTTCAAGAGATCTAGAGTAGCCTGCTGGCATAAGGCTTCTGAACTGGTAGCCAAAAGTAAATTATCCACATACTGAAGGACCAGAGTGTCTGGACTTGAGAAGTTGCCTAGATCTTGGACCAGTACCTGACCAAACAGATGAGGGCTATCCCTAAACCCTTGGGGCAAAACTGTCCATGTAAGTTGGTACATGTGGTCTGTGGGATCCTCAAAGGCAAAGAGAAACTGGGAGTCAGAGTGCAGGGAAATGCAGAAGAAGGCACCCTTGAGGTCCAGAACAGTGAACCATTTTGCTTCCTCTGGTATTTCAGAGAGCAGGGTATAGGGGTTAGTTATAGCTGGATATAGAGGAATTACTGCCTCATTGATGAGTCTAAGATCTTGCACTAGTCTCCACTGACCTTTCAGTTTTTGTACTCCTAGAATTGGGGTGTTGCAGGGACTGCTGCATTTTCTTAGTAAGTCTTGAGCTTTTAAATGTCTAACAATATCGTGTAATCCTATATGAGCTTCAGGCCTTAAGAGATATTGCCTTTGATAAAGAAAAGTAGTGGAGTCTTTTATCCTGATTTGAACCGGGCAGACATTTTTTGCCCTTACGAATTGTCCTTCCAGTGCCCAGACTTCAGGGTTGATTCCCTCCTCAAGTAGGGGACAACAAATGGGTAACTTGTTCCCAATATTCATATAGATAATAGCTCCAGCTTTGGCTAATATATCCCTCCCTAATAAGGGTGTGGGACTTTCAGGCATAACAAGAAAGGCATGTAAAAAGAGCAAAGTTTCCCAATTACAACTGAGGAGGTGGGAGAAATACCTGGTTACAGGCTGTCCCAGGATTCCTCGGAAGGTAACAAACCTTGAGGACAGCCATACAGGGCAGGAGATTAACACTGAGAAGGCCGCACCAGTGTTCAGGAGGAAGTCAATTTCCTGGCCCCCAGTGGTTAAACTTACCCGCTGCTCAATGAGGGTGATGACATGAGCTGCCGCTTGCCCCAGGCACCCTCAGTCCTGTTGTTGGATCATCTGGTGGGGGCTTCTGACCCAGAGAACCTTCATCCTCTGGGGCAGTGTGCCTTCCAGTGATTGCCTTGGCATAGTGGACATGGGTGAGGGGCTGGCTTGTTTCTCATTGGACAATCTTTTCTAAAGTGTCCTTGCAAACCACACTGATATCAAGCCCTACCAGATGATTGGCCTGCTCCATTTTCTGTCCTCTCTGAACCACCAAAGTTTGTTTGTCTGAGGGCCATGACTAAGACTGTGGCCTTTCTCTTATCTCACTTTTCCTTTCAGCCTGTTCCTTTTGGTCCCTATTATAGAATATCAAGGTTTCCAGGTTTAATAATGCCTCCAAATATTGTTCAGGGCCCAGGGCTGGCTTTTGGAGCTTTCTCCTGATATCTGTGGCTGATTGGGTAATAAACTTGTC
Organism: Macaca thibetana thibetana; assembly: GCF_024542745.1. Lineage (NCBI taxonomy): Eukaryota > Metazoa > Chordata > Mammalia > Primates > Cercopithecidae > Macaca > Macaca thibetana. The sequence goes on from NC_065596.1 coordinate 3,292,398, forward strand.
TTTAAGGATCAATTGACCCTCGAGGGAGTTGAGTGACAGGGAACTATATTTTTGTAAGGTCTCCCACAGCCACTCAAGGAAGGCACAAGGATTTTCTTCCTTTCCCTGAGTTATGGTGGACATCATTGAGTAATTCATGGGCTTTTTCCTCATTCTCTTTAGTCCTTCTAGAACACAGGTCAACAGATGTTTATGACTCCAGTCCCCATGATCTGAGTCAAGGTCCCAGTGGGGAGCCATACTGAGGATGGCTTGCTGACCGGTAGGGAATTTGTCCCTTTCTTCAGCTGTCATTCTGTCATTTACTTGACTAAGATACCAGGTATCTCCAAACTCTCGGGCTGCAGCTAAAGCTGCATTCTTTTTGTTAAAGGCTAGAGTTTGATCTAACAATAGCATGACATTGCTATAAGTAAGGTCGAAGGTTTACCTTAGACCCTGTAGGACATCTATATTCCTATCAGGAACATCTGAAAACTTCCCCAGGTCTAGCCTAATCTGCTTTAAATCAGAGAGGGAGAAGGGGACATTTACCTGGGTTGGGCCAAATTCCCCTTCTCCTACAGCTTGAAGGGGACATAATTGATAGCCCGGGGCAGGTTTTGTGGTCCCTTGGAGACTTTTGCTTGTTTCCATCTAGGTCGGGGAGATTAGAGGAGGCTCATCATTAATAGGAAGGGGAGCTGTAGGAAGGTTAGGATATGGAGGTAAGCTGAGAGCTTCTCCTATGGGATGTAGACTGCAAGTTTTGCATAGTTGTGGATTCTCCTTCAATGAAAAGAAAGCTTCCCTCTTACAGGAAAGGTCAAGCTGCAGGATAGTATTGTAATTTATACTTCCCTTAGGTGGCCATTTTTCCCCATCAGAGAGAGAATATTGGGGTCAAGCTGTAACGCAGAAAAAAATGAGCCACCTCTTTTTCAGGGTTTGCGGGTCAAATTGGTCCCAATGGCTTATGATGCTTTTCAATGGTGAGCCTGTTGATGCCTGAGTGTTTCCCATCCAAAACAAAAAAACACCCGCGTTTTTTTTGTGTGTGTGTGTGTGCGTGTGTGTGTTTTTTTCCTGCCCAAGAACCCACAACGGTCCCTGGACCCTGCTGTTTGGAATAGTTTCACTCCCCACCAAAGCAGCAGCAGAAACACTAGCTTTCCTCCTAGACTACAAAGAGGACCGAGGAAGGTCGGATTTAGTGGCCCTTACTGAGGCATTCTCGAAAACCCGCACCCTTGCCTTTCTTCTTAGACAACAAAGAGGACCAAGAAAAATCAGATTTAGTGGCCCTTACCGATGCATTCTCAAAAACCTGTTACTTAGAAAGCCCTGTGTTTCTGGACTCAGTTCTTCACTCTCAGGTGAGCCTCCTCAGGATCTTCTTCCTGTAATTATCACAATCTCATTCAGGGCACTAGGGTTTTGCCATTTCCCAGAAAGATTTAATTAGTAGTGTTGGCTCCACATAACTTGGGACCCCCTTCAATCTTCTTTAATGATTGCCAGCTTTGAAGTTCTTTTTAAATTAACACCCTCAAAAGTATAAAACTTGACCAGGCAAGATGGCTCACATCTGTAACCCCAGCACTTTGGGAGGCCAAGGTGGGTGGATCACTTGAGGTCAGGAGTTCGAGACCAGCCTGACCAACATGGTGAAATCCCATCTCCAAAAAAAAAAAAAAAAAAAAAAAAAAAAAAATTAGCCAGGCATGGTGGTGGATGCCTGTAATCACAGCTACTTGGGAGGCTGAGGCAGGATAATGGCTTGAACCCAGAAGCTGGAGGTTGCAACGAGCCGAGATTGTGCCATTGCATTCCAGCCTGGACAACAAGAGCAAAACTCTTTAACCATTCTGAAATAAATAATACATTTGAATGTAACATTCCTAATTGCCTCTTAGTATTTATTTTATACTTACCAAGGTCTTCCCAATTATTTACATAAAGTTCTCAGGCTTTATTTTGGTGTTTTTATATGGTCATTTTTGCTGTTTAAATAACTCTTTTATTACAGATATATTTTTAAAGGCAGCATTTATTAACTGATTCAATTTTTATAACATGATATATTTTATCACTTTTGATTTTTGGACCTGTATTTTTTGTCTATTGCTATACCTAAAATGGACAGTTTTACTTTTTAAAATTGTGTCAAAATGCACATTTTATTTATTTTTAAGTGACGTTGATCATATTAATGTTGTAAAACCATTACCACCATCTATCTCTAGGATCTTGCCTATCTTGCACAAGTAAAATGCTGTACTATTAATTAATTTTGATTAATGGAAGCTATTAATCAAAAGCTTCTCATTGCCCCTTTCCCCAGTCCTTGGTGAACACCATTCTGCTTTCTTTATGCATTTGACTACTCTATAAATGGAATCCGAGAGTGTTTTGTGTGTGTGCTGGTTTATTTCACTTGAAATAATATGGGCCGGGCTTGGTGGCTCACGCCTGTAATCCCGGCACTTTAGGAGGCTGAGGCGGGTGGATCATGAGATCAGGAGATTGAGACCATCCTGGGTCAACATGGTAAAACCCCATGTCTACTAAAATACAAAAAATTAGCCGGACGTGGTGGCACACGCCTTGTAGCACCAGCCACTCGGGAGGCTGAGGCAGGAGGATCGCTTGAACACGGGAGGCAGAGGTTGCAGTGACCCGAGATCTTGCCATTGCACTCCAGCCTGGTGACAGAGGAAGACTCCATCTCAAAAATAAATAAATAAAAAATAAAAAAAAGATTCCTCTATGTTGAAGCATTTGCCAGAATTTTTATATTTTTGAGGATAAATTGTATTTTACTGTATGTATTTTTGACATTTTGTGTATCCTTTTATATTCATCAGTGGATAAATGGGTTGCTTTTGTCTTTGGGTAATGTAAATAATCCTGTTATCAGTATAACATGGGTGTATTAATTATCTCTTCCAGACCACACGATTCAATCACTTAGGGTACTCATCTGTAAGAGACACTGCTAGATTATAAGACAATTTAACTTTAAATATTTTCTTTTTCTTTTTTTATTGAGACAGAGTTGCTCTGTCACCCAGGCTGGAGTGCAGTGGCACGATCTTGGCTCACTGCAACTTCTGCCTCCCGGGTTCAAGCGATTCTCCTGCCTCAGCCTCCCAAGTAGCTGGGATTACATGTGCCTGCAGCCATGCCTGGCTAATTTTTGTATTTTAGTAGAGACAGGGTTTTGTCATGTTGGTCAGGCTGGTCTCAAACTCTTGACCTCAGGTGATCGGCCTGCCTCAGCCTCCCAAAGCGCTGGGATTACAGGGGTGAGCCACGGCTCCTGGTCAAGATAATTTAACTTTTAGTTTACTTTGAAGGAAATACTGTGCTGTTTTTCGTGTGGTCTGTACCATTTGACACTCCTGCTCACAGTGCACAACGTTTGCAGTTTCATTACACTGTAATCAATGTTTGTTAATCTCTGATTTTTAAAATGTTTTTATATGTGTTAAGGCACATCTGACAAATACAATTTTCTAATTTTAAGGTATATTTTATGTAAATAGAAATAATGACTGTCTGTACAAATTACCATTTTAACCAGTCTTAAGTGAACACCGTTTAGTGGCACAAAGTAAAATCACATTGTTAAGCAACAGTCATCTTTACTCATACTGAATATTATACACCTTAAAATTATGTAAATGAACTATACTCTCATAGATATTACTATAATCTAGATAAGATATGTAGTTTGATAGAACTTATATACATATAATACATATATATTTGTGTGCAAAAACTGAATGAGGATTTAAACTGTTTTTATTGTAGGAAAAATAGGAATTAGAGGTCAACCAAGGTAGCTCTGCCTAAAAAAAAAAAACACTCTTAAAAGAAATACAATCAAATTTCAAGTTTCTGAAAGTATCATTTACAGTCTCTGTTACACAACATAAAAATTTATGAAATGTGTATGTATGATGAAAATGTAATTCATATATTTTTAGAAGAGTTGCAAAAAGAAAAATTAAAAAAAAGGAAATTGTAATTCATACACAATATATAATGCAAGCAGTAGAAGCTATCCCGCAGATGTTCAAGGTGTTGCTGTTAGCAGATGAAGATTTAAAAGTATCTATTATGAACATACAAACAGGGTAAAAAAATATTCTCATAGTGAATAAACAAATATGGAACCTCAGCAGAGAAATAAAAATTATAGAAAAGAACCAAGTAAATGATGTACTTCAAAACAATCACTATTGCTGGGCGTGGTGGCTCACACCTGTAATCCTAACACTTTGGGAGGCCGAGGCGTGTGGATCACCTGAGGTCAGGATTTCAAGACCCTCCTGGCCAACATGATGAAACCCTGTGTCTACCAAAATTAGAAAACATTTTCTGGGCATAGTGGTGGGCACCTGTAATCGCAGCTACTCAGGAAGCTGAGGCAGGAGAATCACTTGAACCCAGGAGGTGGAGGTTGCAGTGAGCCGAGATTGTGCCACTGCACTCTAGCCTGGGCAATAAGAGTGAATCTCCATCTCAGGGGAAAAAAAAAATTGATATTGAGCTTATCAGCAGATTTAAAAAAGCAAAAAAAGAAACTTGAAGATGGAGCCATATAAATTGTCTAATATGAAGAGTAAAACATGTTAAAGAAACATGAACATCTTAAAAACCTGTGAGATAGGTCAGGCGCGGTGGCTCACGCCTGTAATCCCAGCACTCTGGGAGGCTGAGGTGGGTGGACCGGCTGAGGTCAGGAGTTCGAGGACCAGCCTGGCCAACATGGCGAAACCCCATCTCTACTAAAAATACAAAAATTAGCCGGGGGTGGTGGCGGGCGTCTGTAATCCCAGCTACTTGGGAGGCTGAGGTACGAGACTCGCTTGAACCTGGCAGGCAGAAGTTGCAGTGAGCAAGATCCCACCACAGCACTCCAGCCTGGGCAACAGAGGGAGACTGTCACAAACAAACAAACAAAAATACAAAAAAAAAAAAAAAAAAAAAAAAACCAAACCACAAACAAAAAACCTATGCAATAGCTGAGTCCCAGAAGAGAATGGAGAGATAAAAAAATTACATGGAGTAGAAAAGTCAACAACTAATAGCTGAAAACTTTAGCAATTGGTAAAACCTTATTATTTTGATCTGAGAAGGTTAACAACCTGACAAGGAAAATACGAGTTAAAGCATGTCTTAGGCATATCATAGTCGAAATTGCTAAAAATCTAAAGATAAAATAATGTAAGAAAAAAATTATACAAGCCTAATATTCTTTTTTTTTTTTTTTTTTTTTTTGAGACTGAGTTTTGCTCTTGTTGCCCAGGCTGGAGTGCAATGGCACAATCTTGGCTCACCACAACCTCCCTCTCCTGAGTTCAAGTGATTCTCAGGCCTCAGCCTCCAGAGTAGCTGGGATTACAGGCACCCACCACCATGCCCGGCTAATTTTTGTATTTTTCTAGAGATGGGGTTTTACCATGTTGTTGGTCAGGCTGGTCTCGAACTTCTGACCTTAGGTGATCCACCTGCCTCGGCCTCCCAAAGTGCTGGGATTACAGGCGTGAAGCACCATGACCAGCTTCAAGCCCTATATTCTTAAATGTCTGTAAGTTACTCTAAAATATCTTTGCTTTACCAGAAACATTTGTACACATATATAAATATTCTGGTTGAACTACCTCTGAATTCATTACTTAGATAGGCTTCTATTTTATTAGATTCACTAAGGAAATCACACCAAAATACCTTAAAAGTAAGCCCTTTGATGTTTGTCATGTTGACAATGTGTATTTCGCTAAAATATGGCTGTTTTTTTCTCTGACAAAATTTGCCTTCTTGTAAATGCCCAGAGTAAAAGGGCTAAAGTTCATAAACTATAGATTAAAAGTCTGGCACTGAAAAGATTCAAGAGTTTAAATTTCAATGAGCCTCAAGTTACAGTATTTACCCAAAATGTGAGGATTCTAAATAACCAGCTGTGGAAAAGTTAAAGAACCATTCAGGGTTGCAAGCCCGTGGAGTCTCCCTTGATCAGAAACACTGCCATAGTCACGGGGGATGTCCGCAGACCAAAATTCAAAGTCTATATTCGTATAGCTTAAGATACCCCATTTTAAGGCAGGAAAAATCTCTCTCAGATGGTCTAGTTTGATGCTAATTTTAATGAGTGCCATATCCTCGTTGAACTAATTTAATATTTGTTACAGAAAAAAAAGGCAGCAGGTGGATCCCCATTTCCAGGGCATTAATAATTGGATGCTTGTTGTCTCAGGGTTTATTTTAACCAAGATGACTGAGAGTAATGGACATAGTTTTACCTTTACCCAAAAAAGTTTATTTGAAGTGAAACATTTTTTCAAAGTTTATTTTATTAAATATAACTCTAAGAATATAGAGGTTTTCTTTTTAATGACTTCTCAAGAACAGGTGTTGGCAAACTTTTTATAAGAAAGCAGAGAGTAAATAATGTATACTGCACCATGTGGCATTTGCCACATCCACTTTCTTCAGCCCTGAAGCTCTAAGAGGCTGGAACAAATGAAGACAGCGAAGGGGTAGCCAGTAGGGCATCAGCCAGCAGGCCCATGGCTGCTGCTGGTCCCTGATATGGGGGGAGCCACAAGGGAACACACCAGGTTATGCAGGACACAGATCCTTGAATTTCTTGAAGTTTCCCATGGGGGCAGGCTCTGCCCCAGAAATGCCACTAACAGCACCCCCTCATCGTGAGGGCTGTATGCACATCTTTTGCCTGCTCCCACCCTTTGCCCAGCCTGACGCCTGCTGCTGCCACTGCCAAGGGAACGTGGCCACCTGCAGATGAGGTCAGGCAGAGGAACAAGTGTATGGGTCAGGATTTCAGCAGCTCCCCATGTTCCTACAGGTGGCTTCTTTTTCCAGGAACAGGGTCCTGTTTCCAAGCTAGCATCTGGGATTGTGGGGGTTCTTATGTGCTGCCTGGAAGGTGCCCTTGGCTGCAATTTTGGGCAAGGGTTTTGGGAGGTCTTCAAAGGCACAGATCTAAACCTCCAAACATAGCAGCTGTGCCCTGGGGTCTTCATGCCACCTTTCTGACTGTGGACTTATTCATAATGATAAGATTTCACATTTTTAGAACTTTAAAATAAAGAATTTTTATTTTGAATTAAAACTTCCATGCCTTCTGTAATGTTTTCAGATACTATATTTGAGGATATCCTGTAAATGTCTTATACTTGTATCTTTTTGTGGTTGTTTGCATGTTTCAATAGTGATGTTATTGTTACTGTAAAAGTTTTAAGTTTGTGTTTTAGGAGACTTTGACCTATTTGTGACCTCTTTTTGAGACTCATGTTTATTGTAGAAAGAGGAATCAGAGAGGTCCATGTTTGAGTCAGATCAATCTCATTTTGCCATCAAGGATTTAACATCAGAGGCTCCAAAAGTGTAAAAGCTGATTGAATCTTGAACAAAAAGTGTATGTATTATTAATATGACACAGTAAAATATTTTTGTTCACCTTTTGAATAAATTTAAAAGGAAAAAGAGAAAACATAGGACTTTTCTCATGCTGGCTTTTTCAGGTCTTTTGATTGAAAAACTGAGTCTCCTGTCTCAAACAATAAAATATTATTTTATTTTATTTTTTTCTGAGGCAGGAGTCTCACTCTGTCACCCAGGCTGGAGTGCAGTGGTGCAACCTCCACCTCCTGGGTTCAAGCGATTGTCCTGCCTCAGCCTCCCAAGTGTCTGGGATTACAGGCACCCACCACCACGCCTGGCTAATTTTGGTATTTTTAGTAGACACGAAGTTTCACCATATTGGCCAGGCTAGTCTCAAACTCCTGACCTTGTGATCCATGTGCGTTGGCCTCCCAAAGTGCTGGGATCACAGGTGTGAACCACCATGCCCGGCCCAAGATTTTGATGTTTTTTAAAAATCTTTTAATCATCACTTTGATCATCACTTTGGCTAAATAAATGACTATTATCTTATGGGAACCTGTGATTCTCTTTTGGTCAAGTGTTTTAACCCTTTGACATATTTAACAGGCTTTCCAGAATGAAATTTCAGTTTAATAATTGTCTTTTCTTTGACCCTTAACTTTTTGATGCTGCAGAGGACTAATGCAACACCCAGAAGAGGAATCGTCAGGATTATTTGATATGTTAAATTACATGGAAGTCATCATAAAATTAAAAATGATGTCTGACCTTCTTCAACTTATATTTTAATAAAGGTTATTAGCATTTATTTGAAAATTGTATGAAATTTCTGACTATATACTATTAGTCATAATTATGGTTATTATGATAGGTTATTGTAGGACACAGGTATAATCAATGTTTTCATTTGTTTATAACTATTTTAAGTTATTTCCACAGTTAATGAATTAATTTTAGCATAGTTTTAAAAGGTTCAGAAACGTGCAAAATCCTAGAGTATTGTGTCTTTAAGGAAGTTCACGTAAAGATGGAAAGGACCCAGACAAGTTGAGTACAATTTCTGATAATTTTAGAATCAAACTGTTTAGACTGGGTGAGAAGTGTGAGAATTCTAATGAAGAGAATGACTCTTACAAAACTAAGAATCCAGGCAAAACAAAAATTAATTGAACATCATGAAAATACTCTACCACATTTTTATACTGAATTAGCCAGTACTAAAATTGTTGTAGATATGCCATATGAATAAACTCTGTGGTCCAAGTCAAATTATGTGTGATAACTTCTCAGTTATCAGTGTTATGCACCTGAATTGAAAAAACAAACCAGATATTGACGAGGACATGAATTGAGTGTTATGTGTGGACTCATGGAGAACCTAGACAGCCAACAGCCACTTGTTCATTTCTGAGTTCTTAAAGCTTCCTCTATCAAAATCACTGCATTTAATTACTCATCACAGAAGAGATAAAAATAGACTAAGTTAACTATAAATTAAGAGTCTGTGTGTGTGTATATATGTGTGTGTGTGTGTGTGTGTGTGGTGACTATTCTAATTACTAAAATAGGTTAGGACAATTTTTTTTTGTCATAGAATCCTGAGAAGACAATCAAAACTTTATGTACATCTCTGCTACCTGGTGGGCTATTTAAACACTTGTAAAGACATTTTAGACCAGGTGCTGTGGCTCACACCTATAATTGCAGCACTTTGGGAGGCAGAGGTGAGTAGATCTCTTGAGGTCAGGAGTTTGAGACCAGCCTGGCCAACATGGTGAAACTCTGTCTCTACTAAAAATACAAAATAGCCGGACATGGTGGCACTCACCTATAATCCCAGCTACTCAGGAGGCTGAGGCAGGAGAATCGCTTGAACCCAGGAGGCAGAGGTTGCAGTGAGCTGAAATTGTGCCATTGACCTGAAGCCTGGGCAACAGAGCAAGGCTCTGCCTTAAAATAAAAAAAAAAAAAAAAAAGAAAGAAAGAAAGAACTTTTATTTAATTGTCATTTTTAATTCATGCTGTCTCTAGAAAAAAAGTTTTCTCAGGCCGGGCATGGTGGCTTACGCCTGTAATCCCAGTACTTTGGAGGCCGAGGTTGGGAGTTCAAGACCAGCCTAACCAACATGGAGAAACCCTGTCTCTACTAAAAATACAAAATTAGCTGGGGATGGTGGCACATGCCTGTAATCCCAGCTACTCGGGAGACTGAGGCAGGAGAATCACTTGAACCCATGCGGCAGAGGTTGCAGTGAGCCAAGATCGTGCCATTGCACTCCAGTCTGGGCAACAAGAGTGAAACTCTATCTCAAAAAAAAAAAAAAAACTTTTCTCATGCAAAAAGTCTGATGTTGTAACAGTAGCCAAAATAATATTAGGAAATATGTTTTGCTCATGAAACATTTCTGAAAAATTCTCCAATAATAAAGATACTTATTTCACTAGACATGTTATAGAACTGTTAAATAAGGTATTACAGAAACAGTAATATTGAACAAAGCTAACTAAATTGACTGAATTGCTTTTGTCATTGCAGATTGATGATGATCAGGTTAACTGAGAATGAAAAAATGTGTTGACTATTATAAAATAGTCATTGGAAGGCTTATACACCTGATAATAGAACCTCATGTATCTTCTGCTACTGAAGTCTAATATGACTAAATGCAGCAAAACTTTAATGCATCATGGCAAAGCATATTTTCACTAGGTAAAGAATGCTTTTAATGGGCTACTGATAGAATACGATTAAACCCTTTATAATCTAGAACCTGGAGATTGAGTCTGCCTGCCATCTACATTGCAGCAAGACTTCAGGACCTTGAACCTTGGGTTGATAATCTCATGACTCAGAAGGGCCCCTGGAAACATTTGAAATTGTATACCCATTGGAGATCTTAAGGAAAAGCTAACCAGGGAAGCTTCTCCTCAAAAGCAGACAGTAGCATTGATATAGATAGCTTTATTTTTTTTTAACAAGATTAAAAAAATCAAGAAATACATCTCTGCTATCATGACACTCTTAGTATACTGTTTTTTTCTTATGGCTCGCCAAATGACAGAAACAAAAAAGGGGTCTCTTGTGTGCATTCATGAGCTACACTTTTATATGAAAATGATTTTGGCCGGGCGCGGTGGCTCAAGCCTGTAATCCCAGCACTTTGGGAGGCCGAGGCGGGCGGATCACAAGGTCAGGAGATCGAGACCACAGTGAAACCCCGTCTCTACTAAAAATACAAAAAATTAGCCGGGCGCGGTGGCGGGCGCCTGTAGTCCCAGCTACTCAGGAGGCTGAGGCAGGAGAATGGCGGGAACCCGGGAGGCGGAGCTTGCAGTGAGCCGAGATCGCGCCACTGCACTCCAGCCTGGGCAACAGCGTGAGACTCCGTCTCAAAAAAAAAAAAAAAAAAAAAAAAGAAAATGATTTTGCAGCCAACCTTCTATATAAACAAACTTACCCCTTGATAGGTAAAAGATAAAGGGCCAATGTGGGTGAGATTTTGTTGTTGTTTTTTTTTTTTTTTTGAGATGGAGTCTCACTCTGTTGCCCAGGCTGGAGTGCAGTGGTGCGATCTCAGCTCACTGCAACCTCCAACTCCGTGGTTCAAATGATTCTCCTGCCTCAACCACCCAAATTGCTGGGATTACAGGCACACGCCATCATGCCCAGCTAAGTTTTGTATTTTTAGTAGAGACAGGGTTTCACCATGTTGGCCAGGATGGTCTCGATCTCCTGACCTCGTGATCTGCCCGCCTCAGCCTCCCAAAGTGCTGGGATTACAGGCATGAGCCACTGCATCTGGCCTGGTGAGAATTTTTTTTTTTTTTTTTTGAGACTGAGTCTGGCTCTGTCGCCCAGGCTGGAGTGCAGTGGCCGGATCTCAGCTCACTGCAAGCTCCGCCTCCCGGGTTTACGCCATTCTCCTGCCTCAGCCTCCGGAGTAGCTGGGACCACAGGCGCCCGCCACCTCGCCCGGCTAGTTTTTTGTATTTTTTAGTAGAGACGGGGTTTCACCGTGTTAGCCAGGATGGTCTCGATCTCCTGACCTTGTGATCCGCCCGTCTCAGCCTCCCAAAGTGCTGGGATTACAGGCTTGAGCCACCGCGCCCGGCTGAGAATTTTTAATGGGACATCTGTTGCCTCATAATATCAAAAACAGAATATTTGTGCACTGCTCTTAACCTACTTTATAGGTTAAAGAGAACTTATTCCGAATAGATTATAGAGTGTTGCCAGGAGGCCATTACTCTTCTTAATGTGTATCATTTATTAGGTCTTTTTTCTCCCCATGGTTTAGAGTAAATGAGGCAATGATTAAAAATTTACTCCCTATGCTGGGCATGGTGTCTCACGCCTGTAATCCCAGCACTTTGGGAGACTGAGGCAGGTGGATCACGAGGTCAGGAGTTCGAGACCAGCCTGGCCAACATGGTGAAACTCCATCTCTACTAAAAATACAAAAATTAGTAGGGCGCGGTGGCGTGTGCCTGTAATGCCAGCTACTGGGGAGGCGGAGGCAGAAGAATCACTTGAACTTGGGAGGCAGAGGTTGCAGTGAGCTGAGATCATGCCACTGCACTCCAGCCTGGGCAACAGAATGAGACTCTGTCTCAGAAAAAAAAAAAAAAAAAAAAAAAAAAGAAAGAAAGAAAAAAAGAAATTTATTCCCCATAATAGGACTTTACAGCAAATTCTATTGTAAAGGCTATGGTTACACAATAGACTTTAATTTTTCTTACTAAAGCTGTGCTAAATAACAGAAATTCTCTAGATTATTTACTGTATAAACAGACATATCTGTGAAGTTGCTAATACTTATAGTTGCACATAGAGAAATTCACTAGGTATTACACAGATTCAGTTGTAGGAGATTAATGAATAGGCTGCTTGTTTGAAATGAGGAGACCATTTATGTAGCTAATTATTTGATCTATTTAACTTTAGTTGGTGGGTTCATGGGACCCTGGCTGAAAAGCATACTTGAAACTTTTGATATTATCCCCTGGATAGTCAAAATAGTACCTCCCTACTGCACTGTATTCTCTCAGAAGTTATTGAAGTTTGCATGCAGTTATCTCTAGAATGTCAAATGAACTCTCTTTAACTGGAACCACAAAAAGTCAAATACATAAGTGACCATGACGACACCATAACCGATGAAGGACCTGATAAAAACAAAAACCAAAAATAATGGAAACTGAGAGAGACACTAAGACCCTGAGTTTTAGTCACACTCTGACCTATTTGAGAACTTAACCATAAGGGTGAAAATTTTTAAACAAAAGTATTGGAGGCCATTATTCTGGACTGACCTTGTGCACTAGACCCAGACAGACCAAATCAAAGTAAATGGAGTCACTCATGTTAAACATGAAATAATCAAATTAAAAATTTAAATAAATAGGTAGATCTTAAAACAGGCCAGGTTTTATTTTTGTTTTGGAAACAGCAGATTTCAATACAAGATGGTCCCCTCTACTGTAACCCTAAAAAACAAATAACGTGAAGTTCTTGTTTCCACTTTTGAAACCCACAGTTCTGCTATTTCACAATGGGATTTGAGACTAAGTAAGTACACTTTTGATGGTGACAGAGTAATATCAATGTCTAAAGTTTTGGTCTATCTCTCAAAATTGAGAACGTGACCAAAAGGGAGAAATTGTTAAATTAATGATCTCTAAAGCTGCCCCCTTTCCTGTTTAACTCCGGTCACTAGGTTTTTCGTACATAGTAAACTGAAACCTAACTGGGTATATAAATGGACTGTAACCCATTATTGTACCAAACACTGTGCTTTTGCCAAAAAAAGAACATCAAGTGTTTAAATTGTGATTAAATCAGGTAAATCTCAACCTGTAATCAATCTGGCTGTTTCTGTACCTCACTTTCATTTTCCGTATGTCACCTTGCTTTTGCTGTCTATAAATCTGTTTTCATCAGGTGGTTGTGCTAGAGTCTGTCTGCGCCTACCCTGGATCCACAGGCTACCCAGTTTGCAAATCATCCCACGCTCAATTGAATTCTGTTGCTCACGCCTGTAATCCCAGCACTTGGGGAGGTCGAGGCAGGTGGATCACGAGGTCAGGAATTTGAGAGCAGCCTGACCAACATGGTAAAACCCCGTCTCTACTAAAAATACAAAAATTAGCTGGTTGTGGTGGCGCATGCCTGTAATCCAGGTACTCAGGAGGTTGAGGCAGGAGAATTGCTTGAACTGGGGAGGTGGAGGTGGCAGTGAGCCGAGATCGCACTGCTGCACTCCAGCCTGGGTGACAGAGCGAGACTCCGTCTCAAAAATAAAAAATAAATTAAAAAAATTAATTTCTCTAAAGATTTTTTCTTTTAATGGATTTCAAATATTTTCTATGATGAAAAGTAAATAATGTGCCGTTGGGCTGTGATTTTCTAAACTCATCCCTCAGCTATTTCCCCAAATTATTTGATGTCTTTTCAAAATGCTTCTCCAATTTTTTTCTTTTCTTTTTTTTTTGAGACTAGGTCTCACTCTGTCACCCAGTCTTGATTGCAGTGGTGTAACTGCTTACAGCTCACTGCAACCTTGGCATTCCAGGCTTAAGCAATCCTCCTGCCTCTACCACCTAAGTAGCTGGGACTATAGGCATGCACCACCATTGGTGGCTAATTTCTTCATTTTTGTCATGGAAACAGAATCCTATTATGTTGCTCAGGCTGCATTGGAACTCCTGAGCTTACATAAATCTCCCATCTCAGCCTCCCAAAGTGTTAAAAATACAGGTGTGATCCACCGTGTGCTTCTGCAATTTCTTGTGAGGACTATTCCCAATGATAAAAAAGTACTCTCTGAGCACAAATCTAAAAGGAATCTGACTTCTTCTACGGAAGTGTCACTCTCCAGGATTTCAAGGGTCTAGGGAAGGGCAACTACTTGAGTAGTGTGATCTGTGGAGGTGCATGGGCTTTGGAGTCAGATAAAGTTGATGCTGAGTCTCAGCCCAGCCACTTAGTAGCTGTAGGTCTTTGCACAAGTTTCTTGATGTGGAAGAGTTCTATATACCACATATGCAAAAAAGGTAGAATGATACTGATAGTAAAATGATATTTTTTCATCCCTCTTGTATCTATACCCATAGCCAGGTGCTTTTATAGTTGTTCCCATCAAGATCTGGAATCTGTTTTCAAAACCCTATATCTGGCTGGCCTTATTTGCTCAGGCCAATAGAAACCTGTGAACATGACAGTGGGCCAGTTTGGGGCCTAGGCTCAAATTGTATTGACTGCTTCTGTTTTTCTTTTAGAATGCTGCCATCTCCATGTATAATGCCCATGTTAGCCAGCTGGAAAATAAGATACCATGGGGAGGAGAAGCAAGGTGCCCCTGTTGACAGACCCAGAAGCAGAAGCTCACCCTCAGAAGCACAGCTGTCTAGTCAACGAGCAGCTGATGATACATGTCTGAAGGAGCTCAGCTGAGACTAGAAGAATGGCCCCACTCGGCTGGGCCTAAACGGCTGACCGTTTCAATTATAAACTAATAAGTTTTGGATGGTTTGTTATGCTGCAATAGCTAACTAATACATGTACCCAGTGCAGACAGGATGCCAGGATTCCGTGACAGGTTGACTACGAGTTGGCTTCTAACAGTGGGCACCCTCTAGGTACTGATTTCTTCCCCTGATTTAAAGTTGGATGTTTTGTAAGAGAATTTTGGGTAATGCAGAAATACTTGTAGACATGTGTGCATGTGATTGGTGCTTAGACTCACATAGTCCCCCACACGACAGGAGAAAACAGATAAACACAGCCTGACCATTAGGGCCAAGACCAAATTGCAAAATACGTTTGCTTTTAATCTATTTTCTCCATCTCTAAATATTGGAGTTCAAGTGTGTGGACAGAACTGAAGACGTAGTTTTTCTTTCTCCTGTGGCCCCATCATCCTTTGTTCACTATCTGGTCTCTAAAAGAAAGGCGGGCAACAGGTGGCCAGCAGTCGCTTACCTGTGGCTATTTTATTCCTGCTGCCCTCAGCTCTTTCTATGGGCACTATCTGGTCCACCCTCGGAACCAAAGAGAGATGTTTGTAGGGAGAGTCTCTTCTTTCACTCTGGCAGACAAGAGATGTTCAGGCCCTTCACACCACTGATATCAGAGCTGCACTTCAAAGTGACAGCTATGGTCCATGTGTGGCTACTGGGTTCCAATAATGTGCCTGGTCTGAAATGCGATATGCTAGAAAGGTAAAATACAAAGTCAGTTTCAAAGATTTAGTTCCATATATTTATATACTTCATCAATAATTACATATTTCAGGCCGGGCGCGGTGGCTCAAGCCTGTAATCCCAGCACTTTGGGAGGCCGAGGCGGGCGGATCACGAGGTCAGGAGATCGAGACCATCCTGGCTGACACGGTGAAACCCCGTCTCTACTAAAAAATACAAAAAACTAGCCGGGTGAGGTGGCGGGCGCCTGTAGTCCCAGCTACTGGGGAGGCTGAGGCAGGAGAATGGCGTGAACCCGGGAGGCGGAGCTTGCAGTGAGCTGAGATCCGGCCACTGCACTCCAGCCTGGGTGGCAGAGCGAGACTCCGTCTCAAAAAAAAAATAAGAAATAAATAATAATAATAATAATTACATATTTCTCACACATTAAAATGATAATATTTTGAATATAATGGGTTAATTACATTGTTAACAATCAGTTCAACTTGTTTCTTTTTAAAGTTTGGCTACTAGAAAATTTAAAATCCACACGTGGCTGTGGATTTTGTAAAATCCACACGTGGCTGTGGATTTTGTAAAATGAAATTTTAGAATTTCTAAATTTTTTCTAAATTTTAGAATTTCATTTTCTAAAATGAAATTTTTCTAAAATGAAAATCATTCAATTCAGATGATTTTCTCTTTTCTACAATCGCAGGCTGCCTGCTCAAAGGGCCGGGCCAGAAGCCAGGAAGGTCATAAAAGCTGAAATTTTAAAATAATTGTCATTATATTCTTTTCATTTGTGTATAGCTTTATAATGTATTATTTATTTATTCATATGACTTTATACACAAGTTTAAAGGCAAATACTCTCTGGTATGGGCCTGGCTCAGCTCAGAGAGGAAGCCCTGTCAGAAGTGGGGGCAGCCTAGGCTGTCACTCTTCATTCAGTACAGCGTCTGATCACATCTTCTGTCACTCAAAGCCTGACGGGGCGGGGATTTAAGCATTATCCAACCAGGGAAGCTGCGCTGGAAATCGTCCAATCAGGCATGCAGCTGGAGCGGACGGGACGGCTTCCGGGTTTGGCGGGGCCTTTGTCTCTTGCTGTAGCCGGAGCTCCAGGTTTCGTCCTCGCTGCTCTGTGTCTTCTGCTCCTGGAGGCCCATCCTCTGTGGCCCTGTGACCTGCAGATATTGGGAGATCCACCGCTAAGACGCCAGGACCCCCTGGAAGCCTAGAAATGGTGAGAGTGCCCGGTCCGACCTCCCGAGAGAAGGGGAAGGGGCTGTTTGGAACTGGTGGGAAGTAGTTGTGACGGGACTCAGGCCTCTCGGCAGTCAGCTCCACGATCTGCGCGCCGAGTTCTCCTTGCCCAGCTTGCCTCAGTGCCCTTCAGCTATAAGATGGCGGCTGCGCTGACAGCCGGGACCCCAGGCATCTTGTCTCTTCCCTTCGCTAGTGACTGTGCTCTGGCCTGGGGGCCCTCTCTGAGCAGCTCTGCACCCGCAGCGCCGCGTCTCTCAGATTGTGCAGGGACCACAGGAGGGTTATCAGGGGAGAATCCTGACTCGGGGTGCGGGTTCATGAATGGGAAGAGCTTTGGTCCGTGGCTTTCCCAGTTCCTCTTTTCTCGTATTAAAAATGTATGGGAGTCACTGCAAAAATATTAAAGGTTTTTTTGTTTTTTGTTTTTTTTTTGAGACAGAGTCTGGCTCTGTCGCCCAGGCTAGGGTTCAGTGGCGCGATCTGGGCTCACTGCAGCCTCCGCCTTCCGGGTTCTGGCGATTCTCCTGGCTCAGCCTCCCGAGTAGCTGGGATTACAGGCGCCTGTCACCGGGCCCGGCTAATTTTTTTCTATTTTTAGTAGAGACGGGGTTTTACCTCGTTGGCCAGGCTGGTCTTGAACTCCTGACCTCGTGATCTGCCTGCCTTGGCCTCCTAAAGTGGTGGGATTACAGGCGTGAGCCACCGCGCCTGGCTTAAATAATTTGATCAAACAGTGATTCAAGAATCGTAGTTTGTTGTCTATGGGAGAGGCTTGAAGGAAAGTCATTTATAAAATGCATTATGAAGAAAACTAAATTTAGTAATTGGTTAGGTATAGTAACGTAGTTTCTTAATTTGTACAATATCGGTGAAGATTTCCTGGTTGTGTAATCAGAGATTAATTAGCAGTTTATATTTGTTTAAGCCTACATTTTCTCTGAATGTAGTAATTAAAAAAAAATGCACCTGAGTTGGATTTTTTTTTTAAGTAGGAACCCAGGGACTAGAGACACCTCAGTCTAATTGCCTGTCACTTAATTATTTTAATTATTTTCACACTCCACGGGGAACTGATTCTCTGCTGCATTTTTCACCTGTGTCCCAGGCAGGGTCTTAAATCTAACCCCTATCCCCCATTTCTCCAGCCTTACGCTGGCTTGCAGTAAGATATTAAATTTCCAATTTCTTCTGGCATTCCCAAATGCCAACTTTTCCTCCCTAATTCACATTATCACCTATTTGTCCTTTGGTGTACTTGTTTATGCCATATTTTAATTGTTTTTGACAAAGCATTAAATGGTGCTTCTAAGATTTGTTATCCGTTTGTAAATATTTCCCATGAAAAGGAAACAAAGACTAATCCTCAGACACTGTATTGTAGAAAATCTCTGTGTCTCTTTTCCTTTTATCTTCTCTAGGCACAGAGATCTTATCAGAATGTTTTTGGGTCAAGGTTTTGGTTTGGAAAAATCTATGGGGTGATGTGTCCCAGTGCAGACAGGAGGCCAGGATTCAGTGACAGGTTGACTACGAGTTGGCTTCTAACAGTGGGCACCCTCTAGGTACTGATTTCTTCACCTGATTTAAAGCAGTCCTCAGCTACCCTTTACTTTTTTCCTGGTCCTGGGTTTCAGTACTATCTGGGGATAAACCAAGATATCCACCATGGTTCTGTCAGCTAAAGTGCCTAGTGAATGTCAGCTTCTGGTTTATTTTCTCCCATAGGATGACCTGAGGTATGGCATGTGTCCTTTCAAGGGAGCAAGTGGATGCCCTGGGGCTGAAAGGAATCTTCTGGTGCACTCTTATTTTGAAAAGGTAACTCCTTTAGACATTAAAATTGTCTTCACCCAACTCAGCTTTCATTTCTTGGAGACACATTGCTGGTCAGCCAATCAGATGCTGGTATTGAGGGGGAAACACAAAAATAATTTCTGCTCCCTGGATTATCTAAGGGGGCAGAAAAATAGTGAAATAAATATAGTTAAAGAAAAATACTGGGGGGAAAAAAGTGAAAGTTTTGTTACTGAAAAGTATTCCAAAAGACAAACAACAACAACAGAACTGACCCCAGTGAGATGGTGTAAGAGCTTGCAAAGTAAAATGCACCTGGGGCAGTCACTGGGGCATAATGCGATGTCTTCTGAATGGGTGGTTCTTGAGCACAGAAGTGAGCAGGAGTGGGTGGAAGGATCTCTCTGGTGATTGAATGACCTGACCTGAAACATGAGTCAGACACATCTGTTATTTAATCAGCACTGCCACTACCTGGGTTTGTCACCTCGAAGAGGTTTGTCACTTATTTTGACCTCAGTTCTTTAGCTGTAAATTGCGTTATATTAGTAGGGCTTGAAAGGTAGAAAAATATTTACAAAGGTCATAAAAGAGGTGGATTTCCAAAAAAAATATCTAATCATATACTTCGTTTGTTAAAAATTTGTTTAAAATTCTCATTTACCTTTTTCTTTCCTAGAGTGAGTTTAGGAATTTTCTCAGGTGTGTTTTTTTTGTTTTTGTTTTTGTTTTTGTTTTTTTTATGGCTGGGTGATTTCAAACAATTTCAAGGCTTAGCTTTTAGAATGCTACTCCCAGGCAAAATCCCTTCCATTTTAGCTGTAGAAAATGAATACATTTCCGCAAGAAAATGTGGTGGATAATTGGTGAGTTACATAGATTCATTAAAACATCAGTTTATTTTTTTTCAGGGTAAATTTGTGACAGTGAATATCTGTGTTCAAATCCTGTTCTATCGATTTTTGAGTTTCATGCTGAATATTATGAGATGAAACTTGGTACTGTCTAGAAGTGCTCCCATATGACTAATTGTTTATGACATAATTTTAAATGGAATTAATAATATATTTATTGTCTGGAAGAAAGAAATAGATACTTTTGCTTTTCTTTCTTTCTTTTCTTTTTTTTTTTTTTTTTTGACACTGAGTCTGGTTCTGTCACCCAGGCTGGAGTGCAATGGCACCATCTTGGCTTACTGCAGCCTCCGCCTCCCGGGTTCAAGTGATTCTCTTGCCTCAGCCTCCTGAGTAGCTGGGATTACAGGCGTGCCACTATGCTCGGCTAATTTTTGTACTTTTAATATGGGTGACAGAGTGAGACTCCATCTCAAAAAAAGAAAAAGAACTTCCTCTATTCTAATGTCAAATTTCTAATGTTATCAGAAACTTGCATTTAAGAAGCTCTGTCAGTGTCTTATAGTTGACTACAAATCATCTTTTGAAGAGGATTGACACAAGATGATTGTCTGGATGGCAAAGTCTTAGGGCAGTTACAGTAAAAAAAAGAACATGATTGACAAGGAAATTTGGTTAGCTCTGTGGCATACAATGATTTTAGGTAACAATTGTAATTATTATTAGTAGTAGTAGTATTTTTCGAGATTGAGTCTTGCTCTGTCTCCTAGGGGCAATGTTGGCTCACTGCAATCTCCACCTCCCGGGTTCAAGTGATTCTCCCGCCTCAGCCTCACAACTAGCTAAGATTACAGGCACCTGCTATCAAGCCCGGCTAAGTTTTGTTTTTTTAATAGAGACTGCAAGCTCCGGGGTTTTGCCTCACCATGTTGGACAGGCTGGTCTTGAACTCCTGACCTCAGGTGACCCGCTCGCCTCAGCCTCCCAAAGTGTAATTATTAATAACATACACTTAGTCATATTAGAATTATAGCGATTTCTCTTTTTTTTTTTTTTTTTGAGACGGAGTCTCACTTTTTTGCTCAGGCTGGAGTGTGGTGGTGCAATCTTGGCTCACTGCAACCTCTGCCTCCTGGGTTCCAGCGATTGTCCTGCCTCAGCCTCCTGAGCAACTGAGACTACAGGTGCATGCAACTATGCCTGGTAATTTTTGTAGTTTTAGTAGAGACGGGGGTTTCACCATGTTGACCAGGCTGGTCTTGAACTCTTGACCTCAAGCTATTTGCTCATCTTGGCATCCTAAAGTGCTGGGATTAGAGACGTCAGCCATGTTGCCCAGCCCTATAATTTTGAAACACATACCAATAGCATATTTATACAAATATAGTCCAAAAAGAGTAAAACATTTCATATTTGACAATGTTTCCTGTATGATTTTTTACTAAATGATCCAAATTTCACCATTATGTTTGTGTATTAGTGATGTCAAACCCAATGGCTTGATCTCGGCTCACTGGACCTCTGCCACCCAGGTTCAAGTGATTTTCCTGCCTCAGCCTCCTGAGTACCTGGGATTACAGGTGCCTGCCACTGTGCCTGGCTAATTTTTGTATTTTTAGTAGAAACGGAGTTTCACCATCGTGGCCAGGCTGGTCTTGAACTCCTGACTTCATGATCCACCTGCCTCAGCTTCCCAAAGTGCTGGGATTACAGATGTGAGCCACTGCGCCCGGCCTTAATGAATCTTTAGACAAATTTATCCAGTTTTAATGTTTGACCATAAGGTATTATTCTCAAAACTTTTATAACTACACATTTTTTGTTATTAAAGAGTTGATCAAAGCTTTAAGAGAAGCTTGTCATTTTTATCACAGTGTTCAATATATATTACAACTGGATAATACCCCTGTAACTTTAGTTAATGTGCTCACAGAGTCTCTTTTACAATTAAATGTTCAAAAATTATCCACAATTGGTTAAAACTTTCAGTTTTATTCTATCTAATTTAAAACAACCTTTTAATCTAGACAAATCTACATTTCTATTTTTTATAAACTTTTATCAAAAACACATTTCATTTTCTTTGCATACCTTGCATGTAAAACTGTTTTATAGTAGTGAAAATTCCATGTTACAATGTTAATTCTTTTTTTTTTTTTTTTTTTTTTGAGACGGAGTCTCGCTCTGTCGCCCAGGCTGGAGTGCAGTGGCCGGATCTCAGCTCACTGCAAGCTCTGCCTCCCGGGTTCCCGCCATTCTCCTGCCTCAGCCTCCCGAGCAGCTGGGACCACAGGCGCCACCACCTCGCCCGGCTAATTTTTTGTGTTTTTAGTAGAGACGGGGTTTCGCCGTGTTAGCCAGGATGGTCTCGATCTCCTGACCTTGTGATCCGCCCGTCTCGGCCTCCCAAAGTGCTGGGATTACAGGCTTGAGCCACCGCGCCCGGCCACAATGTTAATTCTTAGTAACTTTTACCCATGGTGAAAACAGTGGTAAGTGGGATTTTAGTTATGTACTAGATGTGGAGTCTAGGACCCAGGCACAAGTGTAGATAAGGTCTGACTCTTTCCAGTGTGTTAATAGTTAGAGGGTGTAGCTGATTCCATGTGCCCCAGGCCCTACCTAGCTCTAAAGCTGGCAAATTGTACAGTAAGAGCCTTAGTGGCATTTTATGAAGTATTCAGAAGGTCTAATCACCTTTAAATTGTATAACATTTCTTGTATAAAATCCCTTTCATGAATGCTTTGATTTCTTATACAGACTATCTACAATATGTTTGGACTTTCTGATTTATCGTAAACATCCCTCTTTTTAAATAACCAGTCATTTTATTTTAGGAAAAGAATTTGCTATACAAGATTTTTTTTTAATATAAAACTTTTTTTCTTTATAACCTTCTTTGTATAGTAAGGGGGCATGACTAATTCCATATGTCCCCAGGCCTTATTTAGAAGCTAATGGCTTCAAGATAGGAAAATTGAACAATTTTTAAAAGTCAAAGAAGCAGTTTGTGACCTTCAAGTAGTTGGTAAACCTAATATGTGACCTGTATAATTTTGATCAAATGTTTATATTTTGAAGACATTTTATCTTTCCAATAATCTTTAAAACTGTTTAATTCCCAAAAGATTACTTGTCACATCTACTAAAAGGCATTACAGTTTTTACTTTTCTGACAAAATATTTGATTTAAGCTCTTATTGTTTTTAAACCAATTAATCAGAGCTCTTTTATATCACACACACAACACAGAAATATACAGACAAAAGATTCAGTAGTTGTAAGGTTTTTCCTTTGTCAGTTTCTTAATTGAATTACTAGCTTCAGGGTGGATCCCAGGACCAGAAAAACATGTAGTTCTTACAGCCTAAAAAGTAAGGCAGCTGGAAGGCAAAACAGATCCTCCAAAACTAAGGGTTCCATTTTAAAATCAGATCCATTTTTAAATGGATCCAAAAAACAATCAGTTTATTCCCATGGAAATCTTATTTCTCAGTTGGGTGTGGGGACATCCCCATACTTTTTATGTGGTCAAGGGTATGTTTCTCTGATTCAAATGTGAAGAGCTATTTCCCCATAACTGCTATTAGCCATCCTCAAAAGTATATATCTTACCCAATTATTACATATCAAAATTCTTTCATATGTGAAATAATTTCTGATAACCCCAAAAGTAAAAAAATGTCATATAATGAATGCAACACAGAACAGAACCTCAGATTTTGAGAGAGACTTATCCACTTGCAATTCATGGGGTTTTCTGAGGAGAAAAGAGTGTTTCCCAAACAGGGTCTGTGGTACCTCCTCTGTTTTTCCCAAGGAGTGTTAGGTCAAACACAATAAAATGGAAGATACTCAATCTGTTTGACATTTTACTGAATAATAAAATTATGCAGTGAAAAGGACTTTTGGGGGGTGTACAGTTCTATGAATTCTAACATATCTCTAGGTTTGTGTAACCCACAATATAATCAGGAAGCTCAACAGTTCCAACACTCCCCACAACCCCCTCAGCCATCCCATCTTGCCACGCTCCCCCCACATACAGGCTATTAGAGCTTGAATATCTGTTTTAAATTAAGGCTGACTTTTAAGCATAGTGCTCTTTTAAATTTCTTATTACCAGACTTTAGTCAGGTCAAGCGGCCAATATCTCTGGCTTTTGAACTTTACCAAAAGCAGCCTCACAGGTATTCTGAGAAAGGAAAACTTAACACGGTTCCTAGAGGGGAAGAGAATCAAAAAATGATTAAAGGTCACCGAAGTATCAAACAAGAAAGTACTCATTCCCTAAGCTGGAAATTGAACCCTGAACCTGGGCCACCGTTGTGATGGTGGAGACCAAGAGAAAGTACTGTCACATGGTTACAAGGTCAGTCTTCCAAGGACATGACTGACCAGCTTACTGGGCCATCTTGAACCTTTGAGGTCCTAGGCCAGCATTCTATCCTGAGGTACCCCCTCTTAATTACAGAACAATACAGAAAGACATTTATAGCACAAAGTACAACAGATTTGTTATGTCTTAAGACTAGTATCACAAATGCATTTTCCAATTAAAACTTTACAGAGGAGATAAACAGTGATTTTTGCCATTCATTCAATGAGTTTGCATATATATAGAGAGGCCAAAATTCTGTTTGGTAAGAAATTTGTACCCTTCTGCCAGCATGCCAAGCTTCTGGGTTCCTTTTCCCTGAGTGGTCCTAGTGACATGGCTGGCTGCCCCACAGCACTGGGGGCCAAGCCGCAACACAGAGGAAAATTATCTTCTTTCATTTTGGCCAGAGCAAAATATGTGTGACAAAACACATATTTTTTGATATTGATTGCCTCTCTACTTGGCAATCAATATCAAACTGACAAGCCTCAAACTTGCCCCTAGTTGGGCCCTATTATCATTAATTCAACCTCCAATCAGGAGTTTCAACTTGTGGCCTCTGGGCAAGACGGTCACCCTGAGTAATGGAAAAGATAATAAAGGGAAAGGAGAGAAAAAAGCATTGCCTGTGGCGGGGTAGGGAAGGCAAAGAGCTCAGGGAGGCCGGAGAAAGACCCACCAACTGCAGCGACAATGAAAAGCTCAGGTGGCTGCTTGTCGGTAGGAAAAGGATCTTTCCAGCAGTCCCGTCAGCTCTCAAATTCTCCCTTTTGGAGAGGAAAAAGCTCCCCATGTTCCGTGGTCCTGGAGATGCCTCATTCTGTCACTCATATCTACCAGCAAAGAGTGCAAGACAGCTTAATCAAGAAAGAATAGCAATTAACATCCCATAGTACCAAACCAGTTCTTAGCTGAGAGGGACTTTACTGAGAGGGATGTCTAACCTTCTAAATCTTAACAAGGACTATAACCTTCCTAAGCTGGGCCTCGAATCCAAGTTCAGTCAATCATCCTTGCCTTTTATTAAGAGGAGCCTTTAACCCACTCTGCTTTAGGAGAGACTATAATTCCCCTAAGTTGGGCCCCTAACCCAATCCCATGCTTTACCCAGGTATATGCACCCTACTCACTCAGTGTCAGCCGTTAGTGGGCACAGATGGTTTTCCTTTGGGTCAGAGGTCTCTTCAATATAGTCCCTTTGTGGTTGCCAGAAAAATGTTACTGGAAAGAAGTCCTGACCCATACCCCAAGAGAGGGTTCCTGGATCTTAAGAAAGAATTCAGGGTGAGTCTATAGAGTAAAGTGAAAGCAAATTTATTTATTTATTTATTTTTTGAGACGGAGTTTCGCTCTTGTTGCCCAGGCCGGAGTGCAATGGCGCAATCTCGGCTCACTGCAACCTCTGCCTCCCGAGTTCAAGTGATTCTCCTGCCTCAGCCTCCCTAGTAGCTGGGATTACAGGCATGGGCCACCATGCCCAGCTAATTTTGTATTTTTAGTAGAGACCGGGTTTCTCCATGTTGGTCAGGCTGGTCTCAAACTCCCGACCTTAGGTGATCCACCTGTCTCGGCCTCCCAAAGTGCTGGGATTACAGGAGTGAGCCACTGCACCCGGCCTGTAAATTTATTAAGAAAGTGAAGAAATAAGAGAATGGCTTTCTCCATAGGCTGGTTGCCCATTTTTATGGTTATTTCTTAGTTTTATGGTAAGCAAGGGGTGGAATATTTATGCCTCTCCTGTTTAGACCATTATGTTGTAACTTCCTGATGTTGCCATGGCATTTGTAAACTGTTGTGGCACTGGTGGGAGTGTAGCGGTGAGGATGACCAGAGGACACTCTCGTCAACATCTTGGTTTTGGTAACTTTTATCCCACTTCTTTACTGCAAGCTGTTTTATCAGCTAGCTGTTTATGACCTATATCTTGTGCTGACCTCATATCTCATCTTGTGACTTAGAATGCCTAACCATCTGGGAATGCAGCCCAGTGGGTCGCAGCCATATTTTACTCAGCCCCTATTCAAAATCGAGTTGCTCTAGTTCAATATATCATTGACAGAGTCTGTGTCTGGCTATGTGATAAAAAAGAAAAGAGAGCACCATGTAATATATAATGGAAGAGTGTTTCTTTCCATAAGCTGTTCCTGGAGAACACAAAGGATGAAAAATTTTATTAATCACAGCTATTTACCAGGGTTATCGATATGTTTCATCTTTCCCCACCTCTTCTTTTTGTTCCATACATTTCTTCTGTTTGATTTTTCCTGAGTTGTATCTTTTATAATCGGTAAACATAACTCCAGTGTTTTGCTGAGTTCTGTGAGTAGCTCCATCAAATTATTGAACTTGAGGAAGGTCGCAGGAGTCCTCAGTTTTTAAACAGTAGCTCAGAAGTGTAGATGGGCCTATGGGGTTTGTGACTGGCAACTGCAATGAGGGCAATGTTATGAGACTAAGCCCTGAATCAGGGTCTTTGCTGACTCTGCATGGTGTCAGAATTCAAATGTTAGGCATTGAATTGGTGCTAGAGAATTGCTTGGTGTTCAGCAAACTCTACAGATTTGGTGCTAGTAGAAAGATATCACGGAGACCTGGCCTGGAATGGAACTCTTGGTGTCTTGCAATGGGAGGCTCTGTTCTCTGTGTAAAGGAAGACAGAGCCTTTCATTGTCGTGTGATTCCAGGTCTCCTCCTAGGGTAAGAGAGGATGAAAACTTAGAGGAAAGGAACTCTGATGACAGACCCCCTTTTCCCACAGCTGTCACCAAAGGATTCTGACCCACTCACAGACATACCCACTAGACATTGACATGTCCACATCCCTCCCAGGACTAGTCATTACCCTTGGGAATTTCACCACAGCATTGTGGATCCTAGTATTTCTTGCCTAAAACCCACGAAAGTGTCTACAAGTCTCCTGGCATATCCCAACCCCCAGACAGTGAATCTGCAGCAGCAACCTGTTTTCACCACCTACCTAGGTGGAGACCACCTGTTCATAATCTCATTTGCCTGCATGGACCCAGAAGTAAATCAGAGTACAGCCCCACCTGGGCCACTATCTGCAGAACAAACAATCCAGTTACATTGCATTCTTCCCCACCCATGGGTTTTCTTTTTCTACATGTGTATGTGTGCAGGGTTGTTTATGGGTAAAATTGTGTCATGGGGGTTTGGTGTAGGTGATTTTGTCACTGAGGTACTAAGCATAGCAGCAAAGAGTTATTTTTTTCTGATCCTCTTTGTCTTTTCATCCTCCATTCTCAACTAGGCCCCTGTGACTGTGTGTCTCCTTTGTGTCCATGTGTTCTTGTTATTTAGTTCTTACTTATAAATGATAACATGGATTTGGTTTTGTGTTTCTGCATTAGTTTTCTAAGGCTAATGGTCTCCAGCGCCATCCCTGTTGCTGCAGAGATCTTAATCTTGGTGTTGTTTTATGGCCACATAATCTTCCATGATGTTTGTGTACCATATTTTGTTTTTATTCTTTATTTTTTTTGAAGACAGTGTCTCACTGTGTCACATAGGCTGAAGTGCAGTGGTGCAGTCGTGGCTCACTTCAGCCTCAACCTCCAAGGCTCAAGGGGTCCTCCTACCTCAGCCCATTAAGTAACTGGGACTACAGGCACACACTACCACGTCTGACTAATTTTTTTCATATTTTGTAGAGATGAGGTTTTGCCATGCTGCCCAGGCTCGTCTTGAACTCTTGAGCTAAGGTAATCCACCTGCCTCAGCCTCCCAAAGTGCTGGGATTATAAGAATGAGCTTTGTTGTCTGACCATACCATATTTTTTCCAATCTAGGCTACCATTGATAGGCATTGAGGTTTATTCCATGTCTTTGTTATTGTGAACAGTGCTGAAATGAACATGCATGTGCATGTGACTTTATAGTAGAATAATTTATATTTCTTTGAATATACACCCAATTAAGAGGTTGCTGGGTCCAATGGTAATTCTGTTTTTAGTTCTGTGAGGAATCGCCACACTGCTTTTCACAATGGTTGAACTAATTTACACTCCCACCAGCAGTGTATAAGCATTCCCTTTTGTCTGCAACCTTGCCAGTATCTGTTAGTGACTATTTTTTTCTTTTGAGACAGAGTCTCACTCTGTGACCCAGGCTGGAGTTCAGTGGCATGATCTTGACTCACTGCAACCTCTGCCTCATGGGTTCAAGCAATTCTCATGCCTCAGCCTCTTGAGCAGCTGGAACTACAGACATGCACCACCACACCCTGCTAATTCTTGTATTTTCAGTAGAGATGAAGTTTTCCTATATTGGCCAGGCTGGTCTGGAACTCCTGACCTCAAGTGATCCACCTGCCTTGGACTCCCAAAGTGCTAGAATTACAGGCATGTGACACCACACCCAGCTAATTTTTGTATTTTTAGTAGAGGCAGGGTTTCACCACTTTGGCCAGGCTGGTATCGACCTTCTTACCTCAAGTGATTCACCTGCCTCAGCCTCCCAAAATGCTGGGATTACAGATGTGAGCCACTGCTCCCAGCTTATTCCAGCACCATTTATTAAATAGGAAATTCTTCCCACATTCCTCTTGTCAGCTTTGTCAAAGATCAGATAGTTGGAGGTGTGTGGCATTATTTCTGGGCTCTCTATTCTGTTGCATTTTTGTATGCATCTCTTTTTGTATCAGTATTATGCTGCTTTGATTACTGTAGCCCTTTAATGTAGTTTGAAGAGGGGTAATGTAATGCTTCCAGCTTTGTTCTTTTTGCTTAAAATTGCCTTGGCTATTCAGGCTCATTTTAGTTCCATATAAATTTTAAAATAGTTAATTTTTAGTTCTGTTTATAATGTTTTTGGTAGTTTGTTAGGAATAGCATTAAGTCAGTAAATTTCTTTGGGTAGTTTTGACATTTTAATGATATTAGTCTTTTCTATCCATGAGCATAAAATGGTTTTTCATTTGTTTGTGTCATCTCTCCTTTCTTTTTTTTTTTTTTTTTTTTTTTTTTTTGAGACGGAGTCTGGCTCTGTCGCCCAGGCTGGAGTGCAGTGGCGTGATCTCGGCTCACTGCAAGCTCCGCCTCCCGGGTTCACGCCATTCTCCTGCCTCAGCCTCCCGAGTAGCTGGGACTACAGGCGCCCACAACCGCCCCCGGCTAATTTTTTGTATTTTTAGTAGAGACGGGGTTTCACCGTGGTCTCGATCTCCTGACCTTGTGATCCGCCCGCCTCGGCCTCCCAAAGTGCTGCATCTCTCCTTTCTTTAAGCAGTGGTTGGTCATCTTGTCATAGAGATCTTTCACATTCCTAGTTAGCTGTATTCCTAGATATTTATGTGTGTGTATGTGGCAATTGTGAATGGCATTATGTTTTTTATTTGACTTTTGGCTTGGATGTTGATGTACAGGGATGCTACTGATTTAGTATCCTGAAACTTCGCTGAAGTTGCTTATCAGTTTAGAGAGGTTTTCTGCTGAGACTGTACCAATTCTATGTCGAATAGGAGTTTTGAGGGAAGGCATCCTTGTCTTGTGCCAGTTTTCAAGGAGGAATGCTTCCCACTTGTGTCCATTTAGTATGCTGGCTGTAAGTTTGTCAAAGATGACTCATTATTTTGAAGTATGTGCCTTCAGTGCCTAGCTTGTTGAGGGTTTTAAACATGAAGGATAGTAAATTATATTGAAAACTTTCTAGAATCTATTGAAATAATCCTGTGGTTTTTGTCTTTTGTTTTGGTTTATGTGATGAGTAACATTTTTTTACTCTTTTTAAAAATTTCTTCTAAAAAAGCAGGGGGATACACGTGCAGAATATGCAGGTTTGTTACATAGGTATATGTGCCATGGTGGTTTGGTGCGCCTATTCACCCATCCTCTAAATTCTGTCTCCTCACCATTCACCCCTCAACAGGTCCTCGTGGGTGTAGTTTCACTCTTGTGTCCATGTGTTCTTATTTTTCAGCTCCCACTTATGAATGAGAGCATGCAATGTTTGGTTTTCTGTTCCTGTGTTAGTTTGCTGAGGATGCTGGCTTTTAGCTTCATTCATGTTCCTGCAGAGGACATGATCTCATTCCTTTTGATGGCTGCATAGTATTCCATGGCATATATGTACCACATTTTCTTTATCCACTGTATCATTGATGGGCATTTGGGTTGGTTCCATGTCTTTGTTATTGTAACTAGTGCTGCGGTAAACATGCGCGTGCATGTGTCTTTATAGTAGAATGGTTTATATTCCTTTGGGTATATACACAGTAATGGGATTGCTGGATCAAATGGTATTTCTGGTCTAGATCCTTGAGGAATGACCATACTGTCTTCCACAATGGTTAATTTGCCTTCCCACCAACAGTGTAAAAGTGTTCTATTTCTCCACAGCCTCACCAGCATCTGCTTCTCGACTTTTTATTATTTACCATTCTGACTGGTGTGAGATGTATCTCATTGTGGTTTTGATTTGCATTTCCCTGATGATCAGTGATGTTGAGATTTTTTTTTTTCTTTCTTTCTTTCTTTCTTTTTTTTTTTTTTTCTGAGTTGGAGTTTCGCTCTTATTGCCCAGGCTGGAGTGCAATAGTGTGATCTTGGCTCACTGCAACCTCCACCTCATGGGTTCAAGTGAATCTCCTGCCTCAGCCTCCCGAGTAGCTGGGATTACAGGCATGCGCCACCACACCTGGCTAATTTTGTATTTTTAGTAGAGACAGGTTTCTCCATGTTGGCCAAACTGGTCTCGAACTCCTGACCTCAGGTGATCCAGCCGCCTCAGCTTACCAAAGTGCTGAGATTACAGGCATTAGCCACCATGCCCAGCTGAGTGTTTTTTCATATATTTGTTGGCCACATAAACATCTTCTTTTGAGAAGTGTCTTTTCATGTTTTGCCCACTTTGTGATGGGGTTATTTTTTCTTTTAAATTTGTATAAGTTCTTTTCTGGATATTAGACTTTGTCAGATGGGTAGATTGCAAAAAATTTCTCCTGTTCTCTCGGTTGCCTATTCACTCTGATGATAGTTTCTTTTGCTGTGCAGAAGCTCTTTAGTTTAATTAGATCCCGTTTGTCAAATTTTGGCTTTTGTTGCAATTGCTTTTGGTGTTTTTCTCATGAAGTCTTTCCTGTGCTTTTGTCCTGAATGGTATTGCCTAGGTTTTCATTTAGGGTTTTTATGGTTAAACATTTAAGTGTTTAACCCATCTTCAGTTAATTTTTGTGTAAGTTAACTTTTGTATAATTTTGTAAGGAAGGGGTCCAGTTTCAGTTTTCTGCATATGGCTAGCCAGTTTCCCCAGCACCATTTACTTAATAGAAGATCCTTTCCCCATTGCTTTTGTCAGGTTTGTCAAAGGTCAGATGGTTGTAAATGTGTGGTGTTAATTTCTGAGGTCTCTGTTCTGTTCCATTGGTTTTTAACATGAAGGGATGCTGAATTTTATCAAAGGTTTTTTTCTATTGAGATAATTATGTTTGGTTTTTTAAAATTAAAAGTTTATTAGCTTTTAATATAAGAATGAGAAATAAAAACCACATAAATTGTAACATTCTTTTTAAAATAAAATGGCTATTAATACTTGAATCTCCAAGCTCTGAACTCCATAAACAATGTTTTGTTTTTTTTTTTGAGGTGGTAGATTGTAATATTTTTATATCATTATTTAACATGTATTTATATGTCCTTTAAAAATGATGGAAATTGCAGCACAATATGATGTGAAGCATTGCTATAGTGGAGGAAGTATTCCTGGCCCAGAAATGCTTTGTTTATGAGTAAGGTTCCTAGGATTAGATTTGAGAAAGTAGGAGAAATAGATTTCACATAGTTGAGAACACTAATCTCCTTTTAGTTTTTCAAATTTAGATGACATTATCAGTCTCCTAAAATTATTTTTTCCTTTCCTTTTAAAGCCTGAAATAAGTGTTCCTAAGGGTTAGGTGAGTTATTTCTTAAATAGCAGGATTTAATGGGACACCTACAGCTTGGTAGCATGTAGGATGATAAAACAGCTGTTCATATCACCTTCTATCATTAGGGTCCAATTATTTTTATTACATGTTAATTAACACTGCTCTTCAAAATCTTCCTTTACATTAAAGAAACTTCGGTGATCAATGCATATAGAGCACAGCTCTACAAGTAACTCCTTTTAAAAAGAGAAGGGCATTTTATGGAGATACAAGATATTCCAAATGTTTAATGTAATTGTAAGCTTTGATACTTGTAGAAGTATAAATGCTACAAACTTTCACAAAACCTTGCCTGAATGTTTTTCTTTTCCTTCTTTTGAAAGGGGATCTGGATGTCACCCAGGCTGGAGTGCAGTGGCATGATCATGGCCCACTGCAGCCTTGACCCCTGAGGCCCAAGTGATCCTCCCACCTCAGTCTCCTGAGTAGCTGGGACTACAGACACATGCCACCATATCCACCTAATTATTTTTATTTCTTCTTCTTATTATTATTTTACAGACAGGGTTTCACTGTGTTGAGTAGACTGGTCTTGAACTGCTGCGCTCAAGTAATCCTCCCACCTCAGCCTCCCAAAGTACCGAGATAATAGGCATGAATCACTATGCCCACCGCATTTCTTTTGCATTTAATTTTGCATTTTTCTAAGAGATGGGGTCCCGATATGTTGTCCAGGTTGAAGTGCAGTAGCTATTTCTATAGACACCATCACGGTACACTGCAGCCTCCAATACCTGACCCCAAGCAATCCTCCAGCCCCAGCCCCCAAGTAGCTGGAACCTCAGGCATGCACCACCACACCCAGGTTCATTTTGAGAATTTTGAGTATAAAGCTTTTAATTTTTTGCTTCAGTCAATGTCTGCCATCTTCAGGAGTGACTGAAACAAAAAATCAAATGCCTAACATTCAGGAGACAAATGCCAGGTGCACCTGTAGTCTCAGCCACTTGTGTGGCCAAGGCTAGAAGATGGCCCAAAGCCAGGAAGTTCTAGGCTGCAGTGCACCATGACTGCACCCGTGAACAGCCACTGCACTCCAGCCTGGACGACATAGCAAGACTCCCATCTCCTAAAGAAAAAAAACAAAACTCTCAAATGATGTTTTTCAAAGGTTTATAGCATTTATACTCATGCTGCAGTGCCTTGGAGGGCCCAAACTATATTAAAGCTTAAAAGTGCTATACTTTTTCTTCACTGTCACTGAACCACCATGTTGGTTGGCATTATGAAAATATATTTTAATACATTTATTTAACAAGATAAAAATTATCAGAAAATGAGAAGCACCATTTATAGTTCACAAGAAATGCAACATGGACTCCAATAGAATTAGATATTAATAACCAATACTTCCTCTGTTTATGACCCCAAACATGCTAAAATGCTAAAGTAATGCTTGCAAAGAATATGAATGACAAATGTTATCCATCAGCTTTTTGGTATAAAATGATTGCCAATGACTAGCAGCTTCAAGGGTAACAGTAGGGAGGAAGAACCCTTGAATCCCTAACGATGCTGCAGTCAGCTCCTAAGTGGCTTTAGTTAGAGTCCCTTGTTTTAATGGTAATACTGCATTGATTCTAAAGGCATAGGCAGCAAAATGCGCAGGGGGAGAAAAACTGGAAGAAACATAAAAGTTATATGGTTAGTGTCTTTAAAGTCTAAAAATTTAAACTATTGTTTTAAAAAACCTAACATAGTTCACAGTTATCGGCCCACACCATAAGCAAATATCTGTGTGTGGGATGGGAGCCTTCATTTTGGAGTGGTTTTTGTAACTCTGTTTACATTAAAAATGACAGAAGAGTGTTTTGTTGCATTGACAAGGTCCCATTCTTTTCTATGGAGTATGATCCTTGTTGTCCATGAGTCTCTTGAATTTGAGCTCTTTCCTTTTGATGAAAACACTAATTTTGCTGGGTTTTGAGCAGGAAAGGTGGTATTTGTCCAATGTTTGTAGATGGACAAATATCATCTACAAATGATAGATGAAGGTCGCATGACATTATAACCCCTCATTTCTCCCATTAAGAGAGGATGGCTTGCCGGGCGCGGTGGCTCAAGCCTGTAATCCCAGCACTTTGGGAGGCCGAGACAGGTGGATCACGAGGTCAGGAGATCGAGACCATCCTGGCTAACACAGTGAAACCCCGTCTCTACTAAAAATGCAAAAAAAACTAGCCGGGCGAGGTGGCGGCGCCTGTAGTCCCAGCTACTCGGGAGGCTGAGGCAGGAGAATGGCCTGAACCCGGGAGGCGGAGGTTGCAGTGAGCTGAGATACGGCCACTGCATTCCAGCCTGGGCGACAGAGCGAGACTCCGTCTCAAAAAAAAAAAAAAAAAAAAAAAAGAGGATGGCTTTAGAGTGCTGAATACCAATGAAGTTATCAGTGCTGAAAGACCTTCGTGTACCTGCTCCACACCAGTCTTTGTCTTCACATAATCTAGAAATAGCCTCTAGGTTCCGTGCTCTTTCTTTGCTAAGAGGAGAAAATAGAAAATTCAGGTTGTTGTCATCTGCGTAGGAGAGAAGGTCAAAGTAGTGTTTTGCACAAACCTAGCAGGAGCATTAATATTAAACTGAAGAAGCTCCGAAAAATGCCTTTCCATTTCATTCATGTCCTCAACTGTCATGTCCTTGAGGATCTGGCAGTAGTCCACAGTCCATACAGCCTGATCATCCGAAACCTTGGAGGCAAGAAGAATGGCTCCCAGAACAATCCTTTGCCAGTTAGTGGGACAAATGTTGATTTCAGCATAAGTTAAAAACTTTTTTCAGTAAACCAAAGTTACTGTTGTACATTCAGCTGTTAGCTGCGCAGCACTAAAAAGAGTACGAACAAATCTGTAAATAAACTTGTGCTCAGGATCATGCTTAAAGTATTCCTGTGGAACTTTTTCTCGTGTAAGTGGATGTGATCTCTCATCAGAAATATCCAGGGATCTATTTGCATCTCTGTTCTTTATGTGGTAATATATTTCTGAGGTCACACATTTTACTGTGGTTCTAAGATTAGGCTGGTTGACTGTTCTGTCATCTAGAAATATTGTTGAGCATGAGCTATACTTTTTAGTAAGCTGTCCTGGAGATACATGATTTAAGTGGTTTCTTTTCCTCTTTTCTCGCACATCGGTTTGAGATTTGCTCAGGAAAATTGTGCTTGCCCTTGGATGGTCAGAAGGGTTTGACTCCAAGGCTAAATCTTCGGGCATCTCGCGGTTGCTGACGTGCTGCAGGTGGTGGCCCTGGCCCGCTCCTAAATCCAACTTGGCAAGCTCCACAGCAGCCGGAGCTACCGCCACCGCATCCCCTCCCCGGATGCCGCCTCATAGACGTCGGATGCGCAGTACACCTCAGACCCTGCGCACTTACCCAGCTTGAGGCTGGTACTGGGGGACACGCAATAGGTCAGCGTGTTTCCCATGGGGCGCCTTCGCTTCTCTCCGCTGCCTCCGGCGCCTTCGCTAGCCCCCCTACTCCGAGGCCCTGCGCAGCACCCCGTCCCCCAACAATGGCGCTGTCGGGGCTGCACCGCGCAAGCAGATGCCTCCTTTCCTCAGTTCGCCCACCCACCCCGCGACCCGCCCCGGGCAGGCCTTGGGCCTCCTCGCACCCTAGCGCCGCTGCCGCGGCCTCCCCAAGCTGACTCCTCTCCAGATAATTATGTGTTTTTGTCTTTTGTTCTCTTTATGTGATGGATTACATTTATTGATTTGCATATGTTGAACCAGCCTTGCATCCCAGGGATGAAGCCAACTTGATAGTGGTGGATACGTTTTTTGATGTGCTGCTGGATTCGGTTCTCCAGTATTTTTTTGAAGTTTTTCACATCAGTGCTCCTCAGGGATATTGGCCTGAAGTTTTGTTTTTTTTGTTTGTTTGTTTGTTTGTTTGTTTTTGGTGTCTCTTAACAGTTTTGGTATCACAATGATGCTGTTTTTATATAATGAGTTGAAAAATAAGTCCCTTTTTCTCAATATTTTGAAATAATATTAGAAGTGGTACCAGCTCTTCTTTGTACATCTGGTAGAATTAATCTGCAAATTTGTCTGGTTCTTTTTTATTTGTGGTTGGCCATTTAAAACCAATTCAATTTTGGCACTTGTTATTGGTCTGTTGAGAGATTCAACTTCTTATTTGTTCAATCTTTGAAAGATGTATTTTCGCTCCAAGGTTATAGTCCTCAAGCTTGACCCAGATGAACTCTCTACTTATGTTCATGTTGCCTCAGTTTTTTCTTTTAGTTAGACATATTATTTAGAATGTGCCAGAGCAGCCTCTATAGGGCAGCTCTCCTTTGATTTACCCTGTTTGCTGTAACACCCAAGGATGCAGAGCCAAGTTGATCCCACCTAGAATCTGCACATAAGGTCTGGCGTCTGCCTGGGATTTACAAGACAGGGCCAGAAGACTTTGAATTGAGAATGTACTGAAAACCAACAGAAGGCATTTTCTATATTGCAAGATGTCAGCGTAGATATCTTAAAGCTCCCATTTGAGAGTGTGGCTCTTTAAGCTTTTCAGATCTTGTTCAGTGACCTGCTACAGTTATGTGAGAGACTCCAGGTGTAAATAGAATCTGATGACAGAATCTGTAAGTGTAAACAAGCATCTTAGTGAGAGATCAAGGCCACAAAGTATCCAGAGCCATGACCACAACTATACCTACCTGTAAAATATGATACTGGCGTAGAGTATTGTTGTTGCTCTTACCCAAAACCTAGCAAATCAGGATAGGTGATCCAGGTTCTAGAGCTCCACCAAGGCAGTTCCATCTTCTATTTAGAATCAGCATGAATTTCTCTCAGCCTGGCTTATCATCGGGCCATCAGCCCAGGGTCACTAAGAACCTTCTCACAATCACCTAGATGTCTTTGAGACATTTGAGGATGTCCAGGGCAGAATTGTGTCAGGCTGACAAGAGTGGTTGATTCTGCTTGTGTCTCAGTGTAAGAGAAATGGGTCATTCTGTGTTTTTTTTTCTTCCCTCATATAAGAGATAACTTTGGTTTGTACCCAGATGAGAGTTTCTCCAGTTTCCTGTTACTTTGGTGAAAGACAAAGAGGAGGTCTGGTGACTCAAAAGATAAACTAATTGCTTCCATTTTGTAAGGTCATTAAAAAAATAGATGAAGCAGTCATGGTCCCTACCATCCGGAAACTTTTGGTCTAGACTAGCAACTGGATACATGGTTGAATTAAACAACATATGGTTGGTACGGTGAATGGATGTGTGCAGAGCAAAATAAAACTTTGGCCTCTTCAGCCGGGCGCTGTGGCTCATGCCTATAATCCCAGCACTTTAGGAGGCTGAGGCGGGTGGATCACCTGAGGTCGGGAGTTCGAGATCAGCCTGAACAACATGGAGAAACCCCATCTCCGCTAAAAAAATTAGCTAGGCATGGTGATGCATGCCTGTAATTCCAGCTACTCGGGAGACTGAGGAGGAGAATCGCTTGAACCCAGGAGGCAGAAGTTGCAGTGAGCCAAGATCGTGCCATTGCACTCCAGCCTAGGCAACAAGAACGAAACTCCATCTCAAAAAACAAAAAACTTGGGCCACTTCTTTTTACATTGTTGTGTCTTCTGAGGTTATCACCTGAAGGGATATTTATGGACTGAAGAGGTGTTATTATTTGTGTATCTTTTACTTTATTGAGAATACATATTTATCTTCTAATAAAATTATTCCAGAAAACTTTAAAAAAGTCATTTAAATTGCTTGATAGTATTGTTATAAAATTGACAGAGCAGTGGCAAAAATAGATAAAAGTTACATAAAGTCTGGGATTTAAGTTTTTCTTAGGTAAGCTTAGGAAAAACAGAACTGGAAATACCCCAGTGGCATAGAGAACAGAATTCTACGTAGGGTCCTTTCCCTGCCCCATTTCTGTTCAGTTTCACCCTTTTTGAAGGCCTTCTTTAGGTCTGGCCCACTCTGGAGTCTTGCCTTTCAGAACTGTTTTATAAAGGTCAGAGTTTTGGCCAGTAAATCCTTCTGCCTTTCTAGAGCGGGTGCTAACAATTTCCTGCAACCCAAAAGCAGATAAATAAGAAAAATAAACTATACATTTTAATATCTTATTTCTTAAAATTTTGTATTAAAACCGGTGCTTACAGAAACATTCCATTTAGCAACGTGTTTTCTATTCCTGCAGTTCCAGTAGTTGCTCCACAAATCACAGACAAGTAAATATAAATAGAAAAAAATTTCTTAAACTCTTTCTATGCCCCACTCCTCTGTCTATATTTAGCTTTATTCTCTACATTTTTTAAAAAAATCAACGACAGAGAAACAAGAGGAAGAAGTAATAATGCTGGGCCCTTTATCTAAATCCTGAGACTTATTGAACACTTAGTATCAACTTCCAATGTGTTATGCCCAGCACAGTGCTCTGTATTATACTCTTGAGCACATAGTACCTGCTTAATAATTATTGCATTACTACATATGTACATGTTGTTTTCCAAATGCAGACTTATTCCAACATTGCTGCCTTCTGTTTCCTCTGTAAACTTTAAAGAGCCAGCAAATAATATAAAACTTCAAGATGAAGTGTAGTTGTCTTCATTTGTACCAGAAGTATTTGTGTTGTGACAAGAGTGCTGAGTGTAAGGGACTCTGTGCTGTGCCTGCTTCTCTAACTAATGCTAATGATGAGCCCAGGGGGAGCAACATCAGCATTGACAGGGGACTTGTTTGAAACACCCATCCATGGACCCTTTCCAAACCTGCAGAATCACATTAGGTAGAGTGGGACCAACATTACCAAGTGATTTTTAAGTTCATTAAAGCTTGAGAGGCAATGCTTAGCTTAGTGGTTATCAGCCCAGGCTTCTCATTAGTATCACATAGCCAATTGGCAGAAACCTCTTGTTTCCTCCCCACAGCTCCTGTTTATTGTTGTGGATGGAAGCATCCATGTTGTTTTAATGAAGGGCCTCATGTGACTCTAAGGTGAGGCCAGAATCAAGTATGAGGGCTTCAAGATACATTCATGAGAGTTAAGTGCCACCTTTGCACTAAAGGGTGGTTACAGGACCTGTTCTGTTTGGGTTTGGTAGGGACAGGACAGTGTGGCCCATATTTTCATTACTGTAGCAGAAATTGCTGGTGTTTGTGGCAGGGGAGGGCACCTGAGGACAGGAAAGGAGAAACATATTTTTACATCCATGGAGCAGCACGTTGTTCTTGAATCTCTTCTGTTATAAAGGAGAGAAATGGGTGAACTTTTTGGTCTTGGTCCTTCTGTCTGTGGGTCTGATGCTAGCAGGTAAGAAGATGGTGCTGACGTGTTTAAGGCAGTTTTCTCAAGATGCAAGTGTTAACTTGTTTAGAGAATTTCATCTGAAAAGGATTCCAAGAGAAGGAGGAGAAAGAGGAATTTTTTTTTTTCCAGCTAAGCATGTCTCAGATCAAGAGATTTGTCCATTCTTCTGGAGTCTCACGCATTTAGTATTTGCAAACCTTTACTTCTCTACTTGTGTTTTTCCTTACTAATGAGTTTAACTACTTTTTAAAATTCTAATGGTAGTCAAAGGTCTATGCAGAATATTTCTTTCCTATGTACTAGAGCCTTCTCTACATTCTCAATATCATAGCTTCTTATATGCCATGCAGAATTCCTGCCATGAATTTATGATCTGCACTATTAAAAATGTTCCCATTATGGCTGTTGAACATGGAAGGATGTGGATACTCAAGATTCCTATTGGGAAAAGCTGGGGTTTACATGGAGGATATGTAATGTTGAGGTTCCATCTGTGTTCTCCATTAGCTCTATGCAGAATAGGATTAAGAAAATACTTATTTAAATATGTGGCATTTATTACCCAGAAAGTTCAGGAAAAAAAACTGAGAGATACCTGCTCTGTAGGGTGCTAAAGAAAGACTACTTAAAATCATTATTGGAGCCGGGCGCGGTGGCTCATGCCTGTAATCCCAGCACTTTGGGAGGCCGAGGCGGGCGGGGCGGATCACAAGGTCAGGAGATCGAGACCATCCTGGCTAACGCAGCGAAACCCCATCTCTACTAAAAATACAAAAAATCAGCCGGGTGTTGTGGCGGGTGCCTGTAGTCCCAGCTACTCGGGAGGCGGAGACAGGAGAATGGTGTGAACCCGGGAGGCGGAGCTTGCAGTGAGCCGAGATCATGCCACTGCACTCCAGCTTAGGGGACAGAGCGAGACTCTGTCTCAAAAAAAAATAATAAATAAATAAATAAATAAATAAATAAATAAATAAAATCATTATTGAGAATTACAGAACATTGGAGATACCTGTATCTTGAACTTTGCATAAAACTGATATTTCTGTATGATTGAATTCAGACTATAATTTACTTTTTGAGGGGCCATATCTAGGCGATGATGCTGTGTTCTTCTATGTGCATCAGCACACCATAAAAGTTTGTCCTAATGTGGTTAATATTAATAATTTACTTGGTTAAAAAGCGCTCCGATATTTCTTTCACTACAGAGTTAACTATTTTTCTTGTCATTATTAGGTATCTTTATGCAGACAATGTGCATAAGCCATCACATTTAATGTGGCAGGTGCCCTTTTTTCTTAGGTTTTCTTTGCATATAGCTGTCTTTGGAAAATGAAGTCTCTTTGTTTACAGGCCAGAAAAATGAGGCAAAACACAGGCTCTTCCAGCTACTGGATGTTTCACAGAATTTTCTTTTGGGACTAAAAACATTGGCGTTACTAGTGAGCTCATTAGAAATTCAGAAACTCCGACTTCATTCCAGATCTTCTGAAAAAAAGTCTGCACAAGATTTCCAGTTTATTGTACACATTAAAATTCAAGAGGTGCCTTCTAACTGAACATCTCTTTTTTGTCTGAAAAATATACACAGCTCATTCTTTATGATGTAAATATTGCACTAAAAATGTATATGTTTGTGTTTATGCTCTTAATTTTATACTTTATTATCTAAAAAGTATCATATATACACTGGTGTTGTGGATCTTATGCCATTCTCTTCTCTCAGAGTTAGAGGATATTTTAGAGAATATTTCTGGGTTAAAAATTACTGCAAATTTTCAGTTATTTCTATTAATCAGAACCAATTCTCTTTACTCTGTTGTTTCATTATAATTAAAATGATAACTTCTGCTCATGGCCACTTGGTAAATATATGTGTGTCTGTGTGCTTATGTTTTTCAGGGGCCATTGACATTTAGGGATGTGGCCATAGAATTCTCTCTGGAGGAGTGGCAATGCCTGGACACTGCTCAGCAGGGTTTGTATAGGAAAGTGATGTTAGAGAACTACAGAAACCTGGTCTTCTTGGGTAAGAATACCTTTAATACACAATTTCTAATATACCCTAAAGATTTCCTTTCTCTTTTTTTGTGGAATGATTTTTGGTAATTTATGCTTTGCATAAATGAGTTTCTGATCCGTTTTTTCAAGAAAATCTTGAGACTTTGTCTGTGTGGAAAAGAATGTCTTCAAGATGTTTCATCTTGACCTGAACTTCCCACGTTCCAAAGCTGATCTGTATCCTTCACTCTAGATCAGTGGTAATTCCAGAAATTTAGTGGCATAAAATATTGTTGCCCATGATTTTAGGCCGGACATGGTGGCTCACTCCTGTAATCTCAGCACTTTGGGAGGCTGAGGCAGGTGGGTCACGAGGTCAAGGAGTTTGAGACCAGCCTGGCCAACAAAGTGAAAATACAAAAATTAGCCGGGCATGGTGGCACGTGCCTGTAGTCCCAACTACTCAGGAAGCTGAGGCAGGAGAGTCGCTTGAACCCAGGAGAACAGGGGTTGTAGTGAGCCAAGATCATGCCACTGCACTCCAGCCTTGGCAACAGAGCGAGACTCCATCTCAAAAATAAATAAATGTGTATGTATATTTGCCCATATTTTAAAATCTATTCGTCACCACCAATTTTTTGATTCATGAGTACTGGATAGTGAAATTAAGGACCTACAAGTTTTAAATATTTTCTAAATATTTAGAAATTTCTCTCATTAATTAGTATTTTGGGATTATTCTAGAATATTCTATCACCTCCTCTTTACTAAGCATACGACTAGGATGCTAATTGGAGAATATGAGAAAGATTCATGTTATTTATTTCTAATAAAGCAGGTATTGCTGTCACTAAGCCAGACCTGATCACCTGTCTGGAGCAACGAAAGGAGCCCTGGAATATAAAGAGACATGAGATGGTAGCCAAACCCTCAGGTAGGTGAGAGTGAACACAACAGATGACACAGATGAGAGGTCCAAAGGTCAAAGAGAAAACCGATCATTAAAATGTGATTTGGGAAGCTGT
Source organism: Macaca thibetana thibetana (assembly GCF_024542745.1). NCBI lineage: Eukaryota > Metazoa > Chordata > Mammalia > Primates > Cercopithecidae > Macaca > Macaca thibetana. Next base: position 3,334,518 of record NC_065596.1, read on the forward strand.
GTTCCAAAGGAAATAGTTTCTACAGAGTCTCGCTGTGTAGCCCAGGCTGGAGTGCAGTGGCCGGATCTCAGCTCAATGCAAGCTCTGCCTCCCGGGTTCACGCCATTCTCCTGCCTCAGCCTCCCGAGTAGCTGGGACTACAGGCACCCGCCACCTCGCCCGGCTAGTTTTTTGTATTTTTTAGTGGAGACGGGGTTTCACCATGTTAGCCCATGTTGGGATGGTCTCGATCTCCTGACCTCGTGATCCGCCCGTCTCGGCCTCCCAAAGTGCTGGGATTACAGGCTTGAGCCACCGCGCCCGGCCGCAATGAGAATTTTTTAACAACATTGCATTAAATCTGTAGATTACTTTGAGAAGTATGGACGTTTTCAAAATATTGATGATTTCTACCTTTGAACAGGAGCATGCTCAAGAGTGTGTCGTTTAATTTCCATGTATTTGTAAATTTTTAATCTTTTTCTATTATTGTTTTGTACTCTCATTCCATTTTGTTCATATAATATAATCCACACAATTTCAGTCTTAACAAATGTGTTAAGACTTCTTTTTTGGCCTACCATGTGGTCTATTAAGCAGAATGTTCTATGAGCAATTAAGAAGCATGTGTATCCTGATATTGTTGAGGAGACTTCTCTATACCTCTGTTAGAAATAATAGTTTTATACTGCCTTCAAGTCCTCTCTTCACTTACAAATATTCTGTTTTGTTTTATTTTTATTATGGAAAGTAAGTTATTGAAATGTTCTACTATAATATTGCTTTCTAGGTGATTCTTCCATTCTGTCAATATTTGCTTTATGTATTTGGAACCTTAATGTGAGATACACACACACACACACACACACACTTGAGTTACGTTATCAGTAAATGAATTATTGTTTAATGTCCTTCTTTGTCTCTTTGCAGTTTTGATTTGTAGTACATTTTATAAATATGAAAGTTTTTCACTTAAGATGTACCTTATGTAATATTATTTTAACCTCTTCTCTCATTTGGTTAATATTTTTATGCAATATCTATATCCATCTTGCCACTTTGTTTTTTTTTTTAATCAATAGATCTCAGCTTACTCTCATAGAAAGGCAAGTTGGATATCGGTTTTTAAAATATTTAAATAAATCTCTATTGAGAGTATGTCTGTTGATTGAAAAGTTAAAGATATATATTTAAATAATCTTCTGAAGCAGAAAGACATAGTAATGTTATTTTATTCATTGCTTTATTTGATTCTTTTTTTTTTTTTTTGAGACGGAGTCTCGCTCTGTCGCCCAGGCTGGAGTGCAGTGGCGCGATCTCGGCTCACTGCAAGCTCCGCCTCCTGGGTTTACGCCATTCTCCTGCCTCAGCCTCCTGAGTAGCTGGGACTACAGGCGCCCGCCACCGCGCCCGGCTAATTTTTTGTATTTTTAGTAGAGACGGGGTTTCACCGTGGTCTCGATCTCCTGACCTTGTGATCCGCCCGCCTCGGCCTCCCAAAGTGCTGGGATTACAGGCGTGAGCCACCGCGCCCGGCCGCTTTATTTGATTCTTATATCTTGGTCACTCATTTTCTCTCTGTCTTTGTGTCTTTTTATTTTTATATTGATATGCTTTTACTTCTTTCTTATTTTGTTTCATTTATCTATATGCATATGTTCTTCTTGGGACCTTGGGGATTATATAAACCTCCAAAAGATACAACAGTATATTTCGATCTGGTAAAAAGGAACTTCAGTTGCATGCACAATTTTTTTCTCATTACATCTCCCCTCAAATTTGTCATTGATTTTGCTAATTGTATCTTTTTATGTGGTGTACTTATTAACAGATGTTTATAATGATTTCTGTGATTTTCTCTTTCAAATTTTAGGGAATAATTAAAAATGTTTTCTGCACCATTATGATAATGCTAAGAAATTCCATTTTGGTGTATGTGCATATACTTAGAAGTAAAAGTATATATGTGCATATAATCTTTCCAGAAAATAATGTAATTTTTTGTTATTGTGGGGTTTTTTGTGTTTGTTTTGTTTTTATTTCATTTTTTCTTTTATTATTATATTTTTAAGTTCTAAGGTACATATGCACAATGTGCAGGTTTGTTACATATGTATACATGTGCCTTGTTAGTGTGCTGCACCCATTAACTCATCATTTATATTAGGTATTTCTACTAACGCTATCCCTCCCCACTCCCAAAAGTAATGTATTTTTATTTGACTATGTGTTGTTTTTGTTCAATCATGTTATTTTCAATAGAAGCAACTGCTTTCAATACTTTTTATATGTAAGGTTTATGGAGTTCCAATATACTTTTCAGAATTTTGTTATTTTTGAAAGTTTTTTCTTTTTATTTGGCAGGACAGATTTGCTGATGGTATTATGCTTACTTGATCACTGTATTTTTCAAGAGTTTGACTTTATCACACACTTCCCTTCTGGCCTGCAAAATTTTTGTTGACAATTCACTGGCTGTCTCATAAGACTGCTTGCAAATGACGCATCACTTTTGTCTTGCAGCTCCCAAGATTCTCTTCTGGTCTGTGACTTTTGAAATTGTGCTTATATGTGTGTTTGTTATAAATATCTTTGTGTGTTTCCTAGTTTGTTTGTTGAGCTTCTTCATTTGTACATCATTGTTTCTTTCGAGATTTTTCAGCTATTCTTTTTTATATTTATTACCTCCACAATTTCTGTTTTTTTGATATTCTAAATATTTATGTTCTTCATTTTTCTGATTTTCTATAGTTCTCTGTCTTCCTATTTCACTTATTGAGTATTATTCAATTTATTTTCAATTTTTAAAATCAATGCATATACTTTTTTTATGGTTTCTTTTTGAAAATTATATTTTTATGGAACCATATTGCCTTATTTTGTATACATTGTAATCTTTGATTGAAATTTGGAAATTAAAAAAGGCTACCTGTTACAATCTTCATAATGTAGCTTTGTCCTGGCATGGTCTGAACAATTGTCTTGGTTAGAGATTCTGGGAGTCTCTCAAACATGTTCTTAGAATGTGTCTTGTCTGAAATTTTGTCTTATTTTTTAGTTAAAGGAGTTTATTCATGTTTCTTCTTAATAGTAATCACGTGCTATGCCTGTTTTCTCTCTGTGGTACAGCAGTCTCTCTGTTGCTGAAACATTTACCTTTGGTCTCAGCAAACTTAAACTGTCACTCCAAAGCATACCACCATTTCTTTCAGCACTATATTTCGTGAGAGATACACACCAGTGTCCGGAAAGGCTCCTAGAAGCAAGTAATAAAGATAAATGTGCCAGTGTTTTACTTGTCATTAAAAAGTTGGCAATTTGCTTCTAAAGACACTATGTTATATTGGGGAGCAGGAAGAGCTGTGTTGGGTAAATGTAACAGATTTTGACTTCTAAGTGGCTCTTTGCATTGTTCTCACCAGGGCACTTCACACACTTAACTCATTTATAAATTTTTTTCAGATGTAATTTGGTTGGTATGTTTTTTTGTTGGTTTTTTTTTTTTTTTTTACATTTATATGTCTATAAAGGAATGAGGGCCTTTGGTATTTTCCTATGCCATCTTATTTATATAGTTTGTATAGTATTATAGGTTAGACTTGTAAACTGTATTTATCTGTGTCTAGTAGGTAATTTGTTATTTTTATCTCTTTCAGTTATATGTTCTCATTTTGCCCAAGACCTTTGGCCAGAGCGGGACATTAAAGATTCTTTTCAAGAATCGATACTGAAAAAATATAGAAATTATGAACATGACAATTTACAGTTACAAAAAGGCTGTAAAAGTGTGGATGAGTGTGAGGTGCACAAAGAAGATAACAAATTAAACCAGTGTTTGATAACTACCCAGAGAAACATATTTCAATGTGACCCATATGCAGAAGTCTTTCATACATTTTCAAATTCAAACAGACATAAGACAAGACAACCTGGAAAGAAACCTTTCAAATGTAAAAAATGTGAGAAATCATTTTGCATGCTCTTACACCTAAGTCAACATAAAAGATTTCATATTACAGAGAATTCCTACCAATGTAAAGATTGTGGCAAAGCCTTCAACTGGTTCTCAACCCTTACTACACACAGGAGAATTCATACCGGAGAGAAACCCTACAAATGTGAAGAATGTGGGAAAGCATTTAACCGGTCCTCACACCTTACTACACATAAGATAATTCATACTGGAGAGAAACCATACAGATGTGAAGAATGTGGCAAAGCCTTTAACCGGTCTTCACACCTCACTACACATAAAAGAATTCATACTGGAGTGAAACCCTACAAATGTACAGAATGTGGCAAAGCTTTTAACCGGTCCTCACACCTTACTACACACAGGATAATTCATACTGGAGAGAAACCCTACAAATGTGAAGAATGTGGCAAAGCTTTTAACCAATCCTCAACCCTAACTACACATAAGATAACTCATGCTGGAGAGAAACCCTACAAATGTGAAGAATGTGGCAAAGCTTTTTACCGATTCTCATACCTTACTACACATAAGATAAGTCATACTGGAGAGAAATTCTACAAATGTGAAGAATGTGGCAAAGGCTTTAACTGGTCCTCAGCCCTCACTAAACATAAGAGAATTCATACTGGAGAGAAACCCTATAAATGTGAAGAATGTGGCAAAGCCTTTAATGAGTCCTCAAACCTTACTACGCATAAGATGATTCATACTGGAGAGAAACCCTACAAATGTGAAGAATGTGGCAAAGCTTTTAACCGGTCCTCACAACTAACTGTACATAAGATGATTCACACTGGAGAGAAACCTTACAAATGTGAAGAATGTGGCAAAGCCTTTAACCGGTGCTCACAACTAACTGCACATAAGATGATTCATACTGGAGAGAAGCCCTACAAATGTGAGGAATGTGGCAAAGCTTTTAACCGATCCTCAAACCTTAGTAAACATAAGATAACTCATACTGGAGAGAGATCTTACAGATGGGAAGAATGTGGTAAAGCCTTTAACCAGTCCCTGAGCCTTATTAAACAAAATAACTCATACTGGAGAGAAACCCTACAAATGTGAAGAATGTGGCAAAGGCTTTAGTCCTAAACTCTTACTAAACATAAAAAAATTCATACTGGAGTGTGAAGAACATGGCAAAGCCTTTAATAAGTTCTCAATTCCTAACAGACGTAAGATAATTCATACTAGAGATAATTCATACTAGAGAGAAATTCTACAAACCAGAAAGATGTGACAGTACTTTGAAAACACCTCAAACTTTTCTAAACATAAAGGAAATCACAGTGGTGAGAAATCCTAGAAATGTGAAGAATTTGATAAAGCTTTTAAATGGTTGTCACACTTGATTGTAGGTAAGATAATTTATACTGGAGAAAACTTCTACATGTGTGAACAATGTGGCAAAACTTTTAACCAATGCTCACATCTTACTGCATGGGAAAGCATTTATACTTGAGAAAGATTGTACAAATATAAAGACTGTGAAAAAGCCATTAATACATGCTCACATCTTACTCAACATCAGAGAGTTCCTACTTAATAAAAACATTATAAGGCCAACTACTGTCAAAATATCTTTAAGAAAATATAAGCCTTTAAGGTGAAGAGTATTTTGAAGAAGAACATTGTAGTAGGATTGTAATATGTTTACTTGTATCACAGATCTTACTGTACACATTTTGTATTAGAGGAAACCTCTGAAGCAATTGCTCAAACTTTGTTCAGTATCAGGGAATTTATATTGAAAAAAAAACCTTGCAAATGTAATACATTTGGAAAAATACTTTTTCAAAAACTACAGCTTAGAAAACACGAGAGAGTTCATACTAAAACATATTTTTGCAGATACAGTAAAAATTTTTTTAATTTTTAATCAAAAATTAAATCTATGTAAATATCAGAATTTACAGTAGAAATATATAAGACACTGACACTTCAGATATTGTACTAAATCAGAGTGCTGAGTAAAGAAAAACTAAAATTTGTTAAAAAATGATTTGTATATAACTTGAAAAGTAGTAGAAGTTTTTTTGCAGATATTACATTCAAAGTATGCTTAACTTTTTGAAAAAATATTTTGAAAAGTGAATAATGATGTAATTCAGCTCTCAAATTATTTCCTGCTGTTTCTTCATTCCTATTTACATGTGAAAGCATGTGATCAATTGTTGCTGCATCAAAGATATGAGAGATTCTTTCTTATTAGGTGAGCATTATTTATAAACTTTGTTATGAATAAGGACATTAAAATGTAAGATGTATGATGAAAATCGTACAAAAGTGAAGAGACTTTTGTGGTTAACTTATAATATTGAGTAATGTGTGTGTTAGGTGTTCAGAGTAATGTTCTGCATTATGAGAAGAAAACATTTTAAATTTCATTTATAAGTAAATTAAAATTTAGTATATTATACTAATTATACTTTTATATAAAATGCAGTGTATTTTTTTAAATTTCAGATTATATGTGATGTTAATATATTCAACCTTTTTAACATGTTAAATACTATTGTGCATTCAATGAAGTGTTATTATGTCACAAACCTTAACCTATTCCTCCTTACTCAAGGGTGCACATAAAACATGGTAACAATATATATACTGTTTGGTAACATAATGGATTAACATCTCTAGTAATCTCTTTTGCCAGTGGCTTTGACTGCAAATAAGTTAAAGAATATTACTTCTGTAGGTTAAAATTTTGTTTTTATTTTATTTATTTATTTTTTTTGAGAGGGAGTCTTGCTCTGTCATCCAGGCTGGAGTGCAGTGGCGTGATCTTGGCTCACTGCAACCTCTGCCTCCTGGGTTCAAGCAATTCTACCTCAGCCTCCCAGTAGCTGGGATTACAGGTGCCCACCACCATGCCCAGCTAATTTTTGTATTTTAGTAGAGACGGGGTTTCATAATGTAAGTCAAGCTGGTCTCGAACTTCTGACCTCAAATGATCCCCCCACCTCGGCTTCCCAAAGTTCTGGGATTACAGGCATGAGCCACTGTGCCCAGCCAAATGTTTATTTTATTTAAATTTATTTTTCTTATTTGGGGTATATAATATATTCATGCAATATATAGCATATTTTGATAGAAGAATATAGTATATAATAATCACATCAGGGTAAATGAGGTATCCATCACCTCTAGTGTTTTTCTTTTGTATTACAAACAATCCACTTTTATACTTTTAGTTATTTTAACATGTACAATTGTTATTGATTACAGTGTTATTTTTATGGTCATAATAAATTATGTAGAAGTATAAATAAAATCCATGCATTTCTGGGTCCTGAATAAATATTTTTAAAGTTTTCTAATATTTATTTTTTGAGCATGTTTCCTGTCTGCCTGCAAACACATGCAGACTTTTAGTTTTCATTTACGTAGAGTTAAATATATGTTAGTCTAAAGATAAACCTTAGGTGTAAGAAAATTATAGAGTGAGTTTGTGTGTATGAATTTATACCTGTTTTCAGAAGACAAAAGCAATATTGAACAAAACAAATCATTTTAACAAGATGACTACTAGAAAACTAAAAACCTCAAAAATGCTGAAAGCAAATGTATTCTCTGCTTTGTATTGAATTTATTACTGTACAATCTATGGCTAATAGTTCTGAATCTCCCCATGAAAATTCTGTTTATACTTGCCTGGTACTCATGATAGACCCCTAATTATTTTGTATCTTTTTATATAAATATTTTACAGATTACAAAGTATTCATTATGTGAGCTGGTCTGTGATTATAAGAATAATTGTTATAAAATTTAGTATTGCATACAAAATTTTTAAATGTAATTCCACAATTAGTGTATTAAGTTACATTTTATTTAGTTAGAACACTTCATTTTGTTTTTAGTTGGAGAACTCTATCACTCTTTTGTTATTTTTTCTTTTCACTTTTTATAATTCACATAAGTAAATTTATTGAGTCGATTTGTTCAGATAAGTACTAGGGAAGCTTGATAAGTCGTGAGGATGTTTTTATATTTAAATGTAGCAAACGTACATAACAGTTCTTACTAACAGATGTTCCATAATAAGCTGTAAGTATTCCTGCTAAAGTTAGTTTGTAACTTCAATTCAGAGATGAAAAATATCAGTTGTGAAGAAATAAAATTGATTCTTCATGTGGAGAGGACATATTTTCCAGGCCACAATGCTGAATCCTGCTGAATTTAAAGAGAAGTTCTGCATCTTTTATTTCTTAATTATCTTCAGATTTGTCTGTATTATGTGTATCCCACCTATGTATGCAGCACAGCCCTTCTCCTTTTTCTGTGTTATGGCTTCAGTTTTCTCACTGTTGTCTTAATGCCATTTCATTTCACATGATGCCTTGTAAATTTTGATGAGAACGTTCGTTTTTTGTTTTTTTGTTTTTTTTTTTGAGATGGAGTCTCGCCCTTTTGCCCAGGCTGGAGTGCAGTGGTGCAACGTGGGCTCACTGCAACCTCTGCCTTCCAGGTGAAAGCACTTATCCTGCCTCAGCCTCCTGAGTAGCTGGGATTACAGGCACCCACCACCATGCCGGGCTAATTTTTGTAATTTTAGTAGAGATGGGGTTTCGCCATGTTGGCCAGGCTAGTCTCGAACTCCTGACCTCAGGTGATCTGCCCGCCTTGGCCTCCCAAAGTGCTGGGATAACAGGCTTGAGCCACCACACCAGGCCTATCTCGCAGGTTTTTAAGACTTTTCATGCTTCTTTAAACTTTCTACTCTTCATGTTGGACAATTTCTATGGCTCTATTTTCAAGTTTCTTTTTTTTTAATCTGCTGATACGCTCGATAGTAATTTTTTTTTTTCCCCTGAGACATAATTTCACTCTTACTGCCCAGGCTGGAGTGCAGTGGAGTGATCTCAGCTCACTGCAACCTCCACCTCCTGGGTTCAAGCGATTATCGTGCCTCAGCTTCCCCAGTAGCTGCGATTACAGGCACCCACCACCATACCCAGCTAATTTTTTGTAATTTTAGGAGAGACAGGGTTTCATCATGTTGGCCAGGCTAGTCTCGAACTCCTGACCTCAGGTGATCCACCCACCACGGCCTCCGAAAGTGCTGGGATTACAGGTGTGAGCCACCACGCCTGGCAATAGTAATTTCTTTTTTTTTTTTTTTGAGATGGAGTCTCACTCTGTCACCCAGGCTGGAGTGCAGTGGCATGATCTTGGCTCACTGCCAGCTCCACCTCCTGGGTTCACGCCATTCTCCTGCCTCAGCCTCCTGAGTAGCTGGGACTGCAGATACCTGCCACCATGCCTGGCTAATTTTTTGTATTTTTTAGTAGAGACGGGGTTTCACCGTGTTAGCCAGGATGGTCTCGATCTCCTGACCTCGTGATTCACCCGCCTCGACCTCCCAAAGTGCTGGGATTACAAGAGCGAGCCACCGCGCCTGGCCAGTAATTTTTTTAGAGTTCATCATTTACTTGGTTCTTTTCTATAATTTTTATTTCTCTGCTGAGGTTTCACATTTGTTTATTCACTATGTGTGGGGAAAAGAAACAGAGATCAGCCTGTTACTGTGTCTATATAGAAAGAAGTAGACATAAGAGACTCCATTTTGTCCTGTATTTGAGATGCTGTTAATCTGTGACCCTACCCCCAACCTTGTCCTTGCAAGAGACATGTGCTGCGGTGACTCAAGGTTTAATGGATTTTGGGCTGTGCAGGATGTGTCTTTGTTAAACAAGTGCCTGAAGGCAGCTTGCTGGTTAAAAGTCATCACCATTCTCTTAATTTCAACTACCCAGGGACACGTACACGGCCAAAGGTCGCAGGGACCTCTGCCTAGGAAAGCTAGGTATTGCCCAAGGTTTCTCCCCATGTGATAGGCTGAAATAATGCTAAAAGGTTTATGGAGATGTTTGCATATGCATCTCAAGGCACAGCATTTTCCTTTAAACTTATTCATGTCACAGAGGTTTTTGTTCATATGTCTTACTGCCGATTTCCTCCCTACAATGATCCTATTGTCCTGCCACTCCCTTATCTTTAAGATGGTAAAGATAATTATCAATAAATACTAAGGGAACTCAGAGACCGGTGCCGGCGTGGGTCCTCTGTAAGCTGAGCGCCGGTCCCCTGGGCCCCCGCTTTTCTTTCTCTATACTTTGTCTCTGTGTCTTATTTCTTTTCTCAAGTCTCTCGTTCCACCTAACGAGAAACACCCACAGGTGTGGAGGGGCAGGCCACCCCTTCAACTATGAGAATATATTTTTACCCTCTTTGTATGTTTATAATAGATACTTTTAAATCTTCATTTGCTAATAGGAATACCTTGAACATCTGCAGGATAGCTTCTACTGCTTACATTATATGTTGTGTGTGAATTACATTTTTGTTTTTTTTTAATTTTTCTTTTTGCAACATTTCTAAAAATATATGAATTACATTTTCATCATTCATACACATCTCAAAAATTTTTATATTGTGTAACAGAAACTGTAAATGATACTTTCAGAAACTTGAAATTTGATTGTATTTCTTTTAAGACTGTTGTTTTTTTTTTAGGAAGAACTACCTTGGTTGAACTCAAACTCTAATTCCTATTTTCCTACTGAAAACAGTTTAAATCCTAATTCAATTTTTGCACACAAATATATATGTGCTATATGTAAATAAGTTCTACCAAACTACATATCTTGGGTAGATTATAGTATTATCTATGAGAGTATAGTTCATTTACATAATTTTAAGAAGTATAATATTCAGTATGAGTAAAGATGATGGTTGCTTAACAATGTGATTTTTGTGACACTAAACTGTGTACACTTAAGACTGGTTAAAATGGCAATTTGTACAGCCATTATTTCTATTTATATAAAATATTATATACCTTAAAATTAGAAAATTATATTTGTCAGTTGTGCCTTAATGCATATAAAAACATTTTAAAAATTAGAGAATAACAAACGTTGATTACAGTATAAAGAAATTAGAATCCTTATGCACTGTGAGCAGGAGTGTCAAATGGTACAGACCACGTGAAAAACAGCACAGCACTTCTTTCAAAGTAAACTCAAATTATCTTGGCTGGCCGCAGTGGCTCACACCTGTAATCCCAGCACTTTGGGAGGCTGAGACAGGCGGATCACCTGACGTCAGGAGTTCGAGACCAGCCTGGCCAACATGGCGAAACCCCATCCCTACTAAAATACACAAATTAGCCAGGCATAGTGGCAGGCACCTGTAATCCCAGCTACTCAGGAGGCTGAGGCAGGCAGGAGAATAGCTTGAACCCAGGAGTCAGAGGTTGCAGTGAGCCAAGATTGCACCACTGCACTCCAGCCTGGGCGACAAAGCAACTCTGTCTCAATTAAAAAAAAAAATTAAAGTTAAATTGTCTTATAATCTAGCAGTGTCTCTTACAGATGCATACCCTAAATAATTGAAAAGTTTGGTCTGGAAGAGACAATTAATACACCCATGTTATACTGATAACAGGATTATTTACATTACCCAAAGACAAAAGCAACCCATATGTCCACTGAATATAAAGGGATACACAAAATGTCAAAAATACATACAATGAAATATAATTTATCCTCAAAAATATAAAAATTCTGGCAAATGCTTCAACATAGATGACTCTTAAGGTCATTATTTCAAGTGAAATAAACCAGCACAGACACAAAACATTCTCTGATTTCACTTATAGAGTAGTCAAATGCATAAAGAAAGAAAACAGAATGGTGTTCACCAAGGACTGGGGGAAGGGGCAATGAGAAGTTTTTGATTAATGGGTACAGTTTTACTTTTGTATGATGGAAAAGATCCTGGAAATAGACAGTGGTAATGGTTTTACAACATGAATATGATGAAGGCCTCTGCAGTGCACACTTAAATAAAATGGTAAGCTTTATAGTATGTGCATCTTAACACAATTTTAAAAAGTAAAACTGTCAGTTTTAGGTATAGTAATAGACAAAAAATACATGTCCAAAAATTGAAAGTGATAAAATATATCATGTTATAAAAATCAAATTTCAGTTAATAAGTGCTGCTTTAAAAGATAATCTGTAATGAAAGAGTTATTTAGGCCGGGCGCGGTGGCTCAAGCCTGTAATCCCAGCAGTTTGGGAGGCCGAGACGGGCGGATCAGGAGGTCAGGAGATCGAGACCATCCTGGCTAACACCGTGAAACCCCGTCTCTACTAAAAATACAAAAAACTAGCCGGGCGAGGTGGCGGGCGCCTGTAGTCCCAGCTACTCGGGAGGCTGAGGCAGGAGAATGGCGTGAACCCGGGAGGCGGAGCTTGCAGTGAGCTGAGATCCGACCACTGCACTCCAGCCCGGGCTACAGAGCAAGACTCCGTCTCAAAAAAAAAAAAAAAAAAAAAAAAAAAAGAGTTATTTAAACAAGCAAAAATGACCTTATAAAAACACCAAAATAAAGCATGAGAACTTTATGTAAATAATTGGGAAGGCCGGGCGCGGTGGCTCAAGCCTGTAATCCCAGCACTTTGGGAGGCCGAGACGGGCGGATCACGAGGTCAGGAGATCGAGAGACGATCCCGGCTAACACGGTGAAACCCTGTCTCTACTAAAAAATACAAAAAAAATAGCCGGGCGAGGTGGCCGGCGCCTGTAGTCCCAGCTACTCGGGAGGCTGAGGCAGGAGAATGGCGTAAACCCGGGAGGCGGAGCTTGCAGCGAGCTGAGATCCGGCCACTGCACTCCAGCCTGGGCAACAAGCCAGACTCCGTCTCAAAAAAAAAAATAATAATAATAATAATAATTGGGAAGACCTTGGTAAGTATAAAATAAATCCTGAGAAGCAATTAAGATAAGAATGTTACATTCAAAAGTATTTATTTCAGAATGGTTAGAGAGTTTTGCTCTTGTTGCCCAGGCTGGAACAAACACCTAGGGGTTGGAAGGTTCCTGTCTGAGTCCCTCCCACAGGGGTCTCTATGACATATTTCTGTATCTATCACCTGGAAGATAAAACCCTCTACTTATGCCTGCATTTTGCCCACACAGAATATCGTGACATATTGCTGGGTTCAGGTTTGTGTCTGTCCTGTCTGAGCCTTGGCCACAGTGAGTCCTGTGACATACCTCTGGGCCCAGCACCCAGATGATCTCACTCTTCTTCCTGTGCCCTGTCTTCAGGAGGGGATTGTAACCTCCCTGGTCAACCACCCAGTGATTTGACAATCCTGTCTGGTGCCTGACCTCAGGGAAGATTGGGACATAACACTGACCCAATACCCAGTTGATGTGACTCTTGCACTCTTTACCCACAGGTGGAAGTGTGACATATGTCTTGGTCAAGCACACAGATGTAATGATGACTGTCATACCTCAAAGAGGTCAATAGGAGAGATAACATTGCTCTTAGCATGGCATAGGAAAACAAGGAAGGTCCTGGGTCTTCTTTTGTACAAAAGGCATAGAGAATAACTACTCTGTCACTCTGTCACATGTATAAAGCCCTAGTGTGTTACAAAGTCTGCAGAAGAAATTATGGCTCTCTTATGCAAATTCTGTCAACAATTGAGACTATGACTCATGTACTTAGACCCAATACACAGGAGGTGTTGACTCTCTCTCTTTTTTTTTTTTTTTTTTTAGACGGAGTTTCACTCTTGTTTCCCAGGCTGGAGTGCAATGGCGTGATCTTGGCTTACCACAACCTCCGCCTCCCAGGTTCAAGTGATTTTCCTACCTCAGCCTCCCAAGTAGCTGGGATTACAGGTATCCACCACCATGCTGGGCTAACTTTTTGTATTTTTTGTAGAGACGGGTTTTCTCCATGTTGCTCAGGCTGGTCTTGAACTCCAGACCTCAGGTGATTCACACACCTTGGCCTCCCAAAGTGCTGGGATTACAGGCATGAGCCACCATGCCTGTCTGAGGTGTTGACTCTTATACCTAGAACCTGGACATGTATAACTTTTTTTTTTTTTTTTTTTGAGACGGAGTCTCGCTCTGTCACCCAGGCTGGAGTGCAGTGGCCGGATCTCAGCTCACTGCAAGCTCCGCCTCCCGGGTTTACGCCATTCTCCGGCCTCAGCCTCCCGAGTAGCTGGGACTACAGGCGCCCGCCACCTCGCCCGGCTAGTTTTTTGTATTTCTTAATAGAGACGGGGTTTCACCGTGTTAGCCAGGATGGTCTCGATCTCCTGACCTCGTGATCCGCCTGTCTCGGCCTCCCAAAGTGCTGGGATTACAGGCTTGAGCCACCGCGCCCGGCCCATGTATAACATTTTAAATCTCATTTCTGGACTTACTTGCAGGTGTGATTGTGTGAATCTGCTAAGCACCTTAGTGATTTGACTCTCCTGTATTGGACCAGCGCACAAATGAGACTGAGACTGCTTGACTCTGAACCTTGACGATGTGACTCTCTTTTCCAGACTTGGTGCTGCCCACAGGTGGCATTGTGACATATGGCTGGGCCTTTCACCCAGGTGATGTGAGTCTTTTTTCTTGCTTTGGTGCTGCCCACAGGATGCATTGTGACATAGTTTTAAGTCTGACACTTGGTAATGTGATTCTTCTTTTTTGCCAGGGCCCTGAATATTTTGCACATTAGGACATATTACCAGGCCTAACACCTATAAAAGGGCCCTTTTGTTATGTGTCTCTCCTGCCTGGGCCTTGAGCACAGAGAGCACTGTTACCTATTGCTGGGCTCAGCACCCAGGGGATGTGACTCTGCTGCCTGTGTTCTACTTTCAGAAGAAGGTTGTAACATATTCCTGGGTGAGTATTCTGGTGATGTGACATTCCTATCTGGTCCCTGGCCTCAGAAAATATTGTGATCTATTCCTGGTCAAAAACACAGGTGGTCAGGCATGGTAACTCATGCCTGTAATCCTAGAACTTTGGGAGGCTGAGGTGGGTGGATCACGAGGTCAGGAGTTCGAGACCAGCCTGAACAACATGGTGAAACCCCATTTCTACTAGAAATACAAAAATTAGGTAGGTGGGCATGGTGAAGTGCGTCTGTAATCAAAGCTGCTAATCAGAAGAATCACTTGAACCCAGGACATGGAGGTTGCAGTTGGCCGAGATCACGCCATTGCACCCCAGCCTGGGCAACAGAGTGAGACTCCATCTCAAAAAAAGAGAAAAATCCACACACCCACAGGTAATGTGACTCTCCTTCTCTCTTCCTGTTCACAGGTAAGATTGTGAAGTATATCTTGGCCAAGCTCACAGGTGTGATGATGACTCTTATACCCAAAACCAGCCAATAGGAGAGATACTGTCTCTTATAGCTAGGCTTATGGTCATGAGTATAATCCTGGGCCTCCTCTTTGTACAAAGTTCATAGAGAATTACCACTTTCTTGCATACTATATAAATCTCTCGTGGTACAGAGAGTGTCATTCTAGGGTTCAGCACACAGATGAGATTGTGTTTTGCACATGCACACCCCAGCAACCATTAAGACTGTCACCCTCGGCCGGGCGCGGTGGCTCAAGCCTGTAATCCCAGCACTTTGGGAGGCTGAGACGGGCGGATCACGAGGTCAGGAGATCGAGACCATCCTGGCTAACATGGTGAAACCCCGTCTCTACTAAAAAATACAAAAAACTAGCCGGGCGAGGTGGCGGGCGCCTGTAGTCCCAGCTGCTCGGGAGGCTGAGGCAGGAGAATGGCAGGCACCCGGGAGGCGGAGCTTGCAGTGAGCTAAGATCCGGCCACTGCACTCCAGCCTGGGCGACAGAGCGAGACTCCGTCTCAAAAAAAAAAAAAAAAAAAAAAAAAAAAAAAAAGACTGTCACCCTCATATATGGACAGAGCCCACTGGTGAGGTCCTAAATCTCACATGGACACAGTTCACAGTTGAAATTGTGACCGTCGCGGTCAGGCGCGGTGGCTCAAGCCTGTAATCCTCTAATCCTTTGGGAGGCCAAGGTGGGTGAATCACGAGGTCAGGGGTTCAAAACCAGCCTGGCCAAGGTGGTGAAACTTTGTCTCTACTAAAACTACAAAAATTATCTGGGCGTGGTGGCGAATGCTTGTAATCCCAGCTACTTGGGAGGATGAGGCAGGAGAATCGCTTGAACCCAGGAGGCAGAGGTTGCAGTGAGCTGAGATCGTGCCATTGCACTCCAGCCTAGGTGACAGAGCAAGACTTTGTCTCAAAAAAATAAAAAATAAAAGAGTATTATGACATATCTTTTTATTCATCACCTGGGTGATGTGACTCTTCTTCAGTCTGTCAAAAAAAGTATTGTGATGTGTCCCTGGACCCAGCACCTAGATGATGTAACTCTCACCTTTTGCCTGGACCTTGCATATTTTGTGTGTTGTCACATATCACTAGGTCTGACATTAGGGGGACTTGTGACATATTTTGGCATACATCACCCGTGAAATGTGACTTTCCTCACCTACATGCACCATGCCCAAAGAAAAGATTGTAACACATCACTGGGATCAGCCACCAGGTGTTGTATCTCACCTCTCAGGCTGCTGCTTACAGACAGCGTTATAACATATCACTGGGCCCAGCAGCCAGGCGATGTGACTTGCTGCCTTCCTGCCTGTGCCTATCTTATAGGAAGAGTTTTTTTTTTTTTTTTTTTAGGGAATCTCGCTCTATTGCCCAGACTGGAGTGCAGTGGCACAATCTTGGCTCACTGCAACCTCTCCTTCCCAGGTTCAAGTGATTCTCCTGCCTCAGCCTCCTGAGTAGCTGGGATTACAGGTGTGCACCACTATGCCCAGCTAATTTTTGTATTTTCAGTATAGATGGGGTTTCAATATATTGGCCAGTCTGGTCTCGAACTCCTGACCTCAAGTGATCTACCTGCCTCGGCCTTCCAAAGTGCTGGGATTACAGGCGTGAGCCACTGTGCCCAGCTAGGAGGAGATTTTAATGCATCCCTGGCCAAGCACCTAGGCGATGTGACTCTCCTGCCTGGTCTTTGCCCTCAAAAAAGATTGTGACATATCTCTGGACCAGCCCCAGGTGATGTGACTCTCCTGCTCACTCCCTACACACAGGTGTAATTGTGACATATATCTTGTCCCACCTTACAATTGCTATGGTGATTCTCACACGTCGAACCAGACAACAAAAGAGATATACTCTCTCCTAGCTAGGCTTAGGTAAATAAACACAGTCCTGAGTCTCCTCTTTTTGCAAAGGTCATAGAAAATTACTAGTCTCTCAAATATCGTAAAAAGCATCTCAGGTGGCACAGAGAGTATCATCACAAGCCAAAGACACAGATGAGACTGTGTTTCTTAAATGAACACCCTGCCAATCATTATAATTGTAACCTCACCATGGACAGAGCCCACTGTTGAGGTCCTGACTCTCACATGGAGATGCAGTCCATAGTTGGAATTATGGCTTGTTTTTGTTTCTGTTTTTCTTTTGAGACAGAGTCTTGCTCTGTTGCCCAGGCTGGATTGTGGTGGCGTGATCTCTGCTCACTGCAACCTCTGCCTTCCAGCCTCAAGTGATCCTCCCATCTCAGCCTCCTGAGTAGCTGGGACTACAGGCATGCACCACCACACCTGACAAATTTTTGTATTTTGTATTTTTGTATTTTTCAGTAGAGATGGGATTTCATCATGTTGGCCAGGCTGGTCTCCTGACCTCAGATGATCCACCCACCTCAGCCTCCCAAAGTGCTGGGATTATAGGCATGAGCCACTGTGCCCAGCCCATAGTTGGAATTGTGACTGTGATATGCAAACATCCAGCCAAAGTAGGAATAATGACTCATTTCTAAATGTAATTCATACGCAGGCAAGGACTCTCCTATATGGATCAGCCAATTGGAGAGATGTTGACTCTCATTCCTGGGCTTAGAGCCATGGGTACAACATGGGTTCATACCAC